>NC_140658.1:3628535-3737191 GCF_978046115.1 Saccoglossus kowalevskii | reverse complement strand
ATTATGGAATTATGATCCATACAAGTGTACCAGGTGTTGCTATGTACAACTATGTCATTATTGAATTATGATCCGTACAAGTGTACCAGGTGTTGCTATGAACAACTATGTCATTATTGAATTATGATTCATACAAGTGTACCAGGTGTTGCTATGTACAACCATGGCATTGTTGAATTATGATCCATACAAGTGTACCATGTGTTGCTATGTACAACTATGTCATTATTGAATTATGATCCATACAAGTGTACCATGTGTTGCTATGTACAACTATGTCATTATTGAATTATGATCCATACAAGTGTACCAGGAGTTGCTATGTACAACTATGGCACTATTGAATTATGATCCGTACAAGTGTACCAGCTGTTGCTATGCAGTGGAATAGTGGTGGAAAGTACGAAATTATAGTGCAAAGCAGTGGAATAGAGGTACAAAGTGCAAAACTATAGTACAAAGCAGTGGAATAGTGGTGCAAATGCGAAATTATAATGCAAAGTGGAATAGTGGTGCAAAGTGTGGAAGTGGAGTGCAAAAAAGTGGAATAGTGGTTCAAAGTGTGGAACTGGAGTGCAAAGCAGTGGAATGGTGGTTCAAAGTGCAAAACTGTAGTGCAAAGCAGTGAAATAGTGGTGCAAAGTGTGGAAGTGGAGTGCAAAGCAGTAGAATAGTGGTTCAAATGTAAAGCAGTGGAATAGTGCAAAGTGCGAAACTGAAGTGCCAAATAGTGGAATAGTGGTACAAAGTGTGGAAGTGGAGTGCAGAATAGTGGTTCAAAGTGTGGAAGTGGAGTGCAAAGCATTGGAATAGTGATTCAAAGTGCAAAACTATAGTGCAAAGCAGTGGAATAGTGGTGCAAAGTGTGAAATTGTAGTGCAAAGCAGTGGAATAGTGGTGCAAAGTGTGAAAATGAAGTGCAAAGCAGTGGAATAGTGGTGCAAAGTGCGAAACTGGAGTGCAATGTAGTGGAATAGTGGTGCAAAGTGTGAAATTACAGTGCAAATCAATGGAATAGTGGTGCAATGTGCGAAACTGTAGTGCAAACCAGTGGAATAGTGGTTCAAAGTGCAAAACTATAGCGCAAAGCAGTGGAATAATGGTGCAAAGTGTGGAAGTGGAGTGCAAAATAGTGGAATAGTGGTTCAAAGTGTGGAAGTGCAGTGCAAAGCAGTGGAATAGTGGTTCAAAGTGCGAAACTATAGTGCAAAGCACTGGAATAGTGGTGCAAAAGCGAAATTATAGTGCATTGCAGTGGAATAGTGGTTCAAAGTGCGAAACTATAGCGCAAGGCTGTGGAATAGTGGTGCAAAGTGTGGAAGTGGAGTGCAAAAAAGTGGAATAGTGGTTCAAAGTGTGGAAGTGGAGTGCAAAGCAGTGGAATAGTGGTTCAAAATGCAAAACTGATATGCCAAATAGTGGTGCAAAGTGTGGAAGTGGAGTGCAAAATAGTGGAATAGTGGTTCAAAGTGTGGAAGTAGAGTGCAAATCATTGGAAAAGTGGTGCAAAGTGCGAAACTATAGTGCAAAGCAGTCGAATAGTTGTGCAAAGTGCGAAACTGGTGTGCAAAGCAGTGGAATAGTGGTGGAAAGTGCGAAACTGGAGTGCAAAATAGTGGAATAGTGCTGCAAATTGTGAGACTATAATGCAAAGCAGTGTAATAGTGGTGCAAAGTGTGAAATTGGAGTGCGAAGCAGTGGAATAGTGGTGCAAAGTGTGAAACTGGAGTGCAAAATAGTGGAATAGTGGTGCAACGTTTGTAACTGCAGTGGAATAGTGGTGCAAAGTCGAAACTATAGTGCAAAGCAGTGGAATAGTGGTTCAAAGTGTAGAAGTGGAGTGCAAAGCAGTGGAATAGTGGTGTAAAGTGTGAAATTATAGTGCAAAAAAGTGGAATAGTGGTGCAAAGTGCGAAACTATAGCGCAAAGCAGTGGAATAGTGGTGCAAATTGTGAAAATGGAGTGCAAAGAAGTGGAATAGTGGTTCAAAGTGCGAAAATATAGCGGAAAGTAGTGGAATAGTGGTGCAAAGTGAGAAAATGGAGTGCAAAGCAGTGGAATAGTTGTTCAAATGCGTAACTATAGTGCAAAGCAGTGGAATAGTGGTGCAAAGTGCGAAACTATAGTGCAAAGTAGTGGAATAGTGGTGCAAAGTGAGAAACTATAGTGCAAAACAGTGGAATAGTGGTGTAAAGTGTGGAAGTGGAGTGCAAAATAGTGGAATAGTGGTTTAAAGTGTGGAAATGGAGTGCAAAGCAGTGGAATAGTGGCTCAAAGTGCGAAACTATAGTGTAAAGCAGTGGAATAGTTGTGCAAAGTGTGGAAGTGGAGTGCAAAGCAGTGGAATAATGGTTCAAATGAGAAACTATAGTGCAAAGCAGTGGAATAATGGTGCAAAGTGTGGAAGTGGAGTGCAAAACAGTGGAATAGTGGTACAAAGTGCGAATCTGAAGTGCCAAATAGTGGTGCAAAGTCGGGAAGTGGAGTGCAAAATAGTGGAATAGTGGTTCAAAGTGTGGAAGTGGAGTGCAAAGCGTTGGAATAGTGGTGCAAAGTGTGAAACTATAGTGCAAAGCAGTCGAATAGTGGTACAAAGTCCGAAACTGGAGTGCAAACTAGTGGAATAGGGGTACAAAGTGAGAAACTATAGTGTAAAGCAGTGGAATAGTGGTACACATGCGAAACTATAGTGCAAAGTAGTTGAATAGTGGTGCAAAGTGTGGAAGTGGAGTGCAAAACAGTGGAATAGTGGTACAAAGTGCGAATCTGAAGTGCCAAATAGTGGTGCAAAGTGGGGAAGTGGAGTGCAAAATAATGGAATAGTGGTTCAAAGTGTGGAATTGGAGTGCAAAGCAGTGGAATAGTGGTTCAAAGTGCAAAACTAGTGCAAAACAGTGGAATAGTGGTGCAAATTGTGATAATGGAGTGCAAAGAAGTGGAATAGTGGTTCAAAGTGCGAAAATATAGCGGAAAGTAGTGGAATATTGGTGCAAAGTGTGAAAATGGAGTGCAAAGCAGTGGAATAGTGGTACAAAGTGAGAAACTATAGTGCAAAGCAGTGGATTAGTGGTGCAAAGTGCGAAACTATAGTGCAAAGCAGTCGAATAGTGGTGCAAAGTGCAAAACTATAGTGCAAAGCAGTGGAATAGTGGTGCAAAGTGTGAAATTGTAATGCAAAGCAGTGGAATAGTGTAGCAAAGTGCGAAACTGGAGTGCAATGTAGTGGAATAGTGGTGCAAAGTGTGAAATTACAGTGCAAATCAATGGAATAGTGGTGCAAAGTGCGAAACTGTAGTGCAAAATAGTGGAATAGTGCTGCAAATTGTGAGACTATAATGCAAAGCAGTGTAATAGTGGTGCAAAGTGTGAAATTGGAGTGCGAAGCAGTGGAATAGTGGTGCAAAGTGTGAAACTGGAGTGCAAAATAGTGGAATAGTGGTGCAACGTTTGTAACTGCAGTGGAATAGTGGTGCAAAGTCGAAACTATAGTGCAAAGCAGTGGAATAGTGGTTCAAAGTGTAGAAGTGGAGTGCAAAGCAGTGGAATAGTGGTGTAAAGTGTGAAATTATAGTGCAAAAAAGTGGAATAGTGGTGCAAAGTGCGAAACTATAGCGCAAAGCAGTGGAATAGTGGTGCAAATTGTGAAAATGGAGTGCAAAGAAGTGGAATAGTGGTTCAAAGTGCGAAAATATAGCGGAAAGTAGTGGAATAGTGGTGCAAAGTGAGAAAATGGAGTGCAAAGCAGTGGAATAGTTGTTCAAATGCGTAACTATAGTGCAAAGCAGTGGAATAGTGGTGCAAAGTGCGAAACTATAGTGCAAAGTAGTGGAATAGTGGTGCAAAGTGAGAAACTATAGTGCAAAACAGTGGAATAGTGGTGTAAAGTGTGGAAGTGGAGTGCAAAATAGTGGAATAGTGGTTTAAAGTGTGGAAATGGAGTGCAAAGCAGTGGAATAGTGGCTCAAAGTGCGAAACTATAGTGTAAAGCAGTGGAATAGTTGTGCAAAGTGTGGAAGTGGAGTGCAAAGCAGTGGAATAATGGTTCAAATGAGAAACTATAGTGCAAAGCAGTGGAATAATGGTGCAAAGTGTGGAAGTGGAGTGCAAAACAGTGGAATAGTGGTACAAAGTGCGAATCTGAAGTGCCAAATAGTGGTGCAAAGTCGGGAAGTGGAGTGCAAAATAGTGGAATAGTGGTTCAAAGTGTGGAAGTGGAGTGCAAAGCGTTGGAATAGTGGTGCAAAGTGTGAAACTATAGTGCAAAGCAGTCGAATAGTGGTACAAAGTCCGAAACTGGAGTGCAAACTAGTGGAATAGGGGTACAAAGTGAGAAACTATAGTGTAAAGCAGTGGAATAGTGGTACACATGCGAAACTATAGTGCAAAGTAGTTGAATAGTGGTGCAAAGTGTGGAAGTGGAGTGCAAAACAGTGGAATAGTGGTACAAAGTGCGAATCTGAAGTGCCAAATAGTGGTGCAAAGTGGGGAAGTGGAGTGCAAAATAATGGAATAGTGGTTCAAAGTGTGGAATTGGAGTGCAAAGCAGTGGAATAGTGGTTCAAAGTGCAAAACTAGTGCAAAACAGTGGAATAGTGGTGCAAATTGTGATAATGGAGTGCAAAGAAGTGGAATAGTGGTTCAAAGTGCGAAAATATAGCGGAAAGTAGTGGAATATTGGTGCAAAGTGTGAAAATGGAGTGCAAAGCAGTGGAATAGTGGTACAAAGTGAGAAACTATAGTGCAAAGCAGTGGATTAGTGGTGCAAAGTGCGAAACTATAGTGCAAAGCAGTCGAATAGTGGTGCAAAGTGCAAAACTATAGTGCAAAGCAGTGGAATAGTGGTGCAAAGTGTGAAATTGTAATGCAAAGCAGTGGAATAGTGTAGCAAAGTGCGAAACTGGAGTGCAATGTAGTGGAATAGTGGTGCAAAGTGTGAAATTACAGTGCAAATCAATGGAATAGTGGTGCAAAGTGCGAAACTGTAGCGCAAAGCAGTGGAATAGTGGTGCAAAGTGTGGAAGTGGAGTGCAATGTAGTGGAATAGTGGTTCAAAGTGTGGAAGTAGAGTGCAAATCATTGGAAAAGTGGTGCAATGTGCGAAACTATAGTGCAAAGCAGTCGAATAGTGGTGCAAAGTGCGAAACTGGATTGCAAAATAGTGGTGCAACGTGCGTAACTATAGTGCATAGTAGTGGAATAGTGGTACTAAATGCGACACTGAAGTGCCAAAGGGTGGTGCAAAGTGGGGGAAGTGGAGTGCAAAGCAGTGGAATAGTGATTCAAAGTGCAAAACTATAGTGCAAAGCAGTGGAATAGTGGTGCAAAGTGTGAAATTGTAGTGCAAAGCAGTGGAATAGTGGTGCAAAGTGTGAAAATGAAGTGCAAAGCAGTGGAATAGTGGTGCAAAGTGCGAAACTGGAGTGCAATGTAGTGGAATAGTGGTGCAAAGTGTGAAATTACAGTGCAAATCAATGGAATAGTGGTGCAATGTGCGAAACTGTAGTGCAAACCAGTGGAATAGTGGTTCAAAGTGCAAAACTATAGCGCAAAGCGTGGAATAATGGTGCAAAGTGTGGAAGTGGAGTGCAAAATAGTGGAATAGTGGTTCAAAGTGTGGAAGTGCAGTGCAAAGCAGTGGAATAGTGGTTCAAAGTGCGAAACTATAGTGCAAAGCACTGGAATAGTGGTGCAAAAGCGAAATTATAGTGCATTGCAGTGGAATAGTGGTTCAAAGTGCGAAACTATAGCGCAAGGCTGTGGAATAGTGGTGCAAGTGTGGAAGTGGAGTGCAAAAAAGTGGAATAGTGGTTCAAAGTGTGGAAGTGGAGTGCAAAGCAGTGGAATAGTGGTTCAAATGCAAAACTGATATGCCAAATAGTGGTGCAAAGTGTGGAAGTGGAGTGCAAAATAGTGGAATAGTGGTTCAAAGTGTGGAAGTAGAGTGCAAATCATTGGAAAAGTGGTGCAAAGTGCGAAACTATAGTGCAAAGCAGTCGAATAGTTGTGCAAAGTGCGAAACTGGTGTGCAAAGCAGTGGAATAGTGGTGCAAAGTGCGAAACTGGAGTGCAAAATAGTGGAATAGTGCTGCAAATTGTGAGACTATAATGCAAAGCAGTGTAATAGTGGTGCAAAGTGTGAAATTGGAGTGCGAAGCAGTGGAATAGTGGTGCAAAGTGTGAAACTGGAGTGCAAAATAGTGGAATAGTGGTGCAACGTTTGTAACTGCAGTGGAATAGTGGTGCAAAGTCGAAACTATTGTGCAAAGCAGTGGAATAGCGGTTCAAAGTGTAGAAGTGGAGTGCAAAGCAGTGGAATAGTGGTGTAAAGTGTGAAATTATAGTGCAAAGAAGTGGAATAGTGGTGCAAAGTGCGAAACTATAGCGCAAAGCAGTGGAATAGTGGTGCAAATTGTGAAAATGGAGTCCAAAGAAGTGGAATAGTGGTTCAAAGTGGAAAATATAGCGGAAAGTAGTGGAATAGTGGTGCAAAGTGTGAAAATGGAGTGCAAAGCAGTGGAATAGTGGTACAAAGTGAGAAACTATAGTGCAAAGCAGTGGATTAGTGGTGCAAAGTGCGAAACTATAGTGCAAAGCAGTCGAATAGTGGTGCAAAGTGCAAAACTATAGTGCAAAGCAGTGGAATAGTGGTGCAAAGTGTGAAATTGTAATGCAAAGCAGTGGAATAGTGTAGCAAAGTGCGAAACTGGAGTGCAATGTAGTGGAATAGTGGTGCAAAGTGTGAAATTACAGTGCAAATCAATGGAATAGTGGTGCAAAGTGCGAAACTGTAGCGCAAAGCAGTGGAATAGTGGTGCAAAGTGTGGAAGTGGAGTGCAATGTAGTGGAATAGTGGTTCAAAGTGTGGAAGTAGAGTGCAAATCATTGGAAAAGTGGTGCAATGTGCGAAACTATAGTGCAAAGCAGTCGAATAGTGGTGCAAAGTGCGAAACTGGATTGCAAAATAGTGGTGCAACGTGCGTAACTATAGTGCATAGTAGTGGAATAGTGGTACTAAATGCGACACTGAAGTGCCAAAGGGTGGTGCAAAGTGGGGGAAGTGGAGTGCAAAGCAGTGGAATAGTGATTCAAAGTGCAAAACTATAGTGCAAAGCAGTGGAATAGTGGTGCAAAGTGTGAAATTGTAGTGCAAAGCAGTGGAATAGTGGTGCAAAGTGTGAAAATGAAGTGCAAAGCAGTGGAATAGTGGTGCAAAGTGCGAAACTGGAGTGCAATGTAGTGGAATAGTGGTGCAAAGTGTGAAATTACAGTGCAAATCAATGGAATAGTGGTGCAATGTGCGAAACTGTAGTGCAAACCAGTGGAATAGTGGTTCAAAGTGTAAAACTATAGCGCAAAGCAGTGGAATAATGGTGCAAAGTGTGGAAGTGGAGTGCAAAATAGTGGAATAGTGGTTCAAAGTGTGGAAGTGCAGTGCAAAGCAGTGGAATAGTGGTTCAAAGTGCGAAACTATAGTGCAAAGCACTGGAATAGTGGTGCAAAAGCGAAATTACAGTGCATTGCAGTGGAATAGTGGTTCAAAGTGCGAAACTATAGCGCAAGGCTGTGGAATAGTGGTGCAAAGTGTGGAAGTGGAGTGCAAAAAAGTGGAATAGTGGTTCAAAGTGTGGAAGTGGAGTGCAAAGCAGTGGAATAGTGGTTCAAAATGCAAAACTGATATGCCAAATAGTGGTGCAAAGTGTGGAAGTGGAGTGCAAAATAGTGGAATAGTGGTTCAAAGTGTGGAAGTAGAGTGCAAATCATTGGAAAAGTGGTGCAAAGTGCGAAACTATAGTGCAAAGCAGTCGAATAGTTGTGCAAAGTGCGAAACTGGTGTGCAAAGCAGTGGAATAGTGGTGCAAAGTGCGAAACTGGAGTGCAAAATAGTGGAATAGTGCTGCAAATTGTGAGACGATAATGCAAAGCAGTGTAATAGTGGTGCAAAGTGTGAAATTGGAGTGCGAAGCAGTGGAATAGTGGTGCAAAGTGTGAAACTGGAGTGCAAAATAGTGGAATAGTGGTGCAACGTTTGTAACTGCAGTGGAATAGTGGTACAAAGTCGAAACTATAGTGCAAAGCAGTGGAATAGTGGTTCAAAGTGTAGAAGTGGAGTGCAAAGCAGTGGAATAGTGGTGTAAAGTGTGAAATTATAGTGCAAAGAAGTGGAATAGTGGTGCAAAGTGCGAAACTATAGCGCAAAGCAGTGGAATAGTGGTGCAAATTGTGAAAATGGAGTGCAAAGAAGTGGAATAGTGGTTCAAAGTGCGAAAATATAGCGGAAAGTAGTGGAATAGTGGTGCAAAGTGTGAAAATGGAGTGCAAAGCAGTGGAATAGTTGTTCAAATGCGTAACTATAGTGCAAAGCAGTGGAATAGTGGTGCAAAGTGCGAAACTATAGTGCAAAGTAGTGGAATAGTGGTGCAAAGTGAGAAACTATAGTGCAAAACAGTGGAATAGTGGTGTAAAGTGTGGAAGTGGAGTGCAAAATAGTGGAATAGTGGTTTAAAGTGTGGAAGTGGAGTGCAAAGCAGTGGAATAGTGGCTCAAAGTGCGAAACTATAGTGTAAAGCAATGGAATAGTTGTGCAAAGTGTGGAAGTGGAGTGCAAAGCAGTGGAATAATGGTTCAAATGCGAAACTATAGTGCAAAGCAGTGGAATAGTGGTGCAAAGTGTGGAAGTGGAGTGCAAAACAGTGGAATAGTCCTACAAAGTGCGAATCTGAAGTGCCAAATAGTGGTGCAAAGTCGGGAAGTGGAGTGCAAAATAGTGGAATAGTGGTTCAAAGTGTGGAAGTGGAGTGCAAAGCGTTGGAATAGTGGTGCAAAGTGTGAAACTATAGTGCAAAGCAGTCGAATAGTGGTACAAAGTCCGAAACTGGAGTGCAAACTAGTGGAATAGGGGTACAAAGTGAGAAACTATAGTGTAAAGCAGTGGAATAGTGGTACACATGCGAAACTATAGTGCAAAGTAGTTGAATAGTGGTGCAAAGTGTGGAAGTGGAGTGCAAAACAGTGGAATAGTGGTACAAAGTGCGAATCTGAAGTGCCAAATAGTGGTGCAAAGTGGGGAAGTGGAGTGCAAAATAATGGAATAGTGGTTCAAAGTGTGGAATTGGAGTGCAAAGCAGTGGAATAGTGGTTCAAAGTGCAAAACTAGTGCAAAACAGTGGAATAGTGGTGCAAATTGTGAAAATGGAGTGCAAAGAAGTGGAATAGTGGTTCAAAGTGCGAAAATATAGCGGAAAGTAGTGGAATATTGGTGCAAAGTGTGAAAATGGAGTGCAAAGCAGTGGAATAGTTGTTCAAATGCGTAACTATAGTGCAAAGCAGTGGAATAATGGTGCAAAGTGGGGAAGTGGAGTGCAAAATAGTGGAATAGTGGTTCAAAGTGTGGAAGTGCAGTGCAAAGCAGTGGAATAGTGGTTCAAAGTGCGAAACTATAGTGCAAAGCACTGGAATAGTGTTGCAAAAGCGAAATTATAGTGCATTGCAGTGGAATAGTGGTTCAAAGTGCGAAACTATAGCGCAAGGCTGTGGAATAGTGGTGCAAAGTGTGGAAGTGGAGTGCAAAAAAGTGGAATAGTGGTTCAAAGTGTGGAAGTGGAGTGCAAAGCAGTGGAATAGTGGTTCAAAATGCAAAACTGATATGCCAAATAGTTGTGCAAAGTGCGAAACTGGTGTGCAAAGCAGTGGAATAGTGGTGCAAAGTGCGAAACTGGAGTGCAAAATAGTGGAATAGTGCTGCAAATTGTGAGACTATAATGCAAAGCAGTGTAATAGTGGTGCAAAGTGTGAAATTGGAGTGCGAAGCAGTGGAATAGTGGTGCAAAGTGTGAAACTGGAGTGCAAAATAGTGGAATAGTGGTGCAACGTTTGTAACTGCAGTGGAATAGTGGTGCAAAGTCGAAACTATAGTGCAAAGCAGTGGAATAGTGGTTCAAAGTGTAGAAGTGGAGTGCAAAGCAGTGGAATAGTGGTGCAAAGTGTGAAATTATAGTGCAAAGAAGTGGAATAGTGGTGCAAAGTGCGAAACTATAGCGCAAAGCAGTGGAATAGTGGTGCAAATTGTGAAAATGGAGTGCAAAGAAGTGGAATAGTGGTTCAAAGTGCGAAAATATAGCGGAAAGTAGTGGAATAGTGGTGCAAAGTGTGAAAATGGAGTGCAAAGCAGTGGAATAGTTGTTCAAATGCGTAACTATAGTGCAAAGCAGTGGAATAGTGGTGCAAAGTGCGAAACTATAGTGCAAAGTAGTGGAATAGTGGTGCAAAGTGAGAAACTATAGTGCAAAACAGTGGAATAGTGGTGTAAAGTGTGGAAGTGGTGTGCAAAATAGTGGAATAGTGGTTTAAAGTGTGGAAGTGGAGTGCAAAGCAGTGGAATAGTGGCTCAAAGTGCGAAACTATAGTGTAAAGCAGTGGAATAGTGGTTCAAAGTGTGGAAGTGCAGTGCAAAGCAGTGGAATAGTGGTTCAAAGTGCGAAACTATAGTGCAAAGCACTGGAATAGTGGTGCAAAAGCGAAATTATAGTGCATTGCAGTGGAATAGTGGTTCAAAGTGCGAAACTATAGCGCAAGGCTGTGGAATAGTGGTGCAAAGTGTGGAAGTGGAGTGCAAAAAAGTGGAATAGTGGTTCAAAGTGTGGAAGTGGAGTGCAAAGCAGTGGAATAGTGGTTCAAAATGCAAAACTGATATGCCAAATAGTGGTGCAAAGTTTGGAAGTGGAGTGCAAAATAGTGGAATAGTGGTGCAAAGTGCGAAACTATAGTGCAAAGCAGTCGAATAGTTGTGCAAAGTTAGAAACTGGTGTGCAAAGCAGTGGAATAGTGGTGCAAAGTGCGAAACTGGAGTGCAAAATAGTGGAATAGTGCTGCAAATTGTGAGACTATAATGCAAAGCAGTGTAATAGTGGTACAAAGTGTGAAATTGGAGTGCGAAGCAGTGGAATAGTGGTGCAAAGTGTGAAACTGGAGTGCAAAATAGTGGAATAGTGGTGCAACGTTTGTAACTGCAGTGGAATAGTGGTGCAAAGTCGAAACTATAGTGCAAAGCAGTGGAATAGTGGTTCAAAGTGTAGAAGTGGAGTGCAAAGCAGTGGAATAGTGGTGTAAAGTGTGAAATTATAGTGCAAAGAAGTGGAATAGTGGTGCAAAGTGCGAAACTATAGCGCAAAGCAGTGGAATAGTGGTGCAAATTGTGAAAATGGAGTGCAAAGAAGTGGAATAGTGGTTCAAAGTGCGAAAATATAGCGGAAAGTAGTGGAATAGTGGTGCAAAGTGTGAAAATGGAGTGCAAAGCAGTGGAATAGTGGTGTAAAGTGTGGAAGTGGAGTGCAAAATAGTGGAATAGTGGTTTAAAGTGTGGAAGTGGAGTGCAAAGCAGTGGAATTGTGGCTCAAAGTGTGGAAGTGCAGTGCAAAGCAGTGGAATAGTGGTTCAAAGTGCGAAACTATAGTGCAAAGCACTGGAATAGTGGTGCAAAAGCGAAATTATAGTGCATTGCAGTGGAATAGTGGTTCAAAGTGCGAAACTATAGCGCAAGGCTGTGGAATAGTGGTGCAAAGTGCGAAACTATAGTGCAAAGTAGTGGAATAGTGGTGCAAAGTGAGAAACTATAGTGCAAAACAGTGGAATAGTGGTGTAAAGTGTGGAAGTGGAGTGCAAAATAGTGGAATAGTGGTTTAAAGTGTGGAAGTGGAGTGCAAAGCAGTGGAATAGTGGCTCAAAGTGCGAAACTATAGTGTAAAGCAGTGGAATAGTGGTTCAAAGTGTGGAAGTGCAGTGCAAAGCAGTGGAATAGTGGTTCAAAGTGCGAAACTATAGTGCAAAGCACTGGAATAGTGGTGCAAAAGCGAAATTATAGTGCATTGCAGTGGAATAGTGGTTCAAAGTGCGAAACTATAGCGCAAGGCTGTGGAATAGTGGTGCAAAGTGTGGAAGTGGAGTGCAAAAAAGTGGAATAGTGGTTCAAAGTGTGGAAGTGGAGTGCAAAGCAGTGGAATAGTGGTTCAAAATGCAAAACTGATATGCCAAATAGTGGTGCAAAGTGTGGAAGTGGAGTGCAAAATAGTGGAATAGTGGTTCAAAGTGTGGAAGTAGAGTGCAAATCATTGGAAAAGTGGTGCAAAGTGCGAAACTATAGTGCAAAGCAGTCGAATAGTTGTGCAAAGTGCGAAACTGGTGTGCAAAGCAGTGGAATAGTGGTGCAAAGTGCGAAACTGGAGTGCAAAATAGTGGAATAGTGCTGCAAATTGTGAGACTATAATGCAAAGCAGTGTAATAGTGGTGCAAAGTGTGAAATTGGAGTGCGAAGCAGTGGAATAGTGGTGCAAAGTGTGAAACTGGAGTGCAAAATAGTGGAATAGTGGTGCAACGTTTGTAACTGCAGTGGAATAGTGGTGGAAAGTCGAAACTATAGTGCAAAGCAGTGGAATAGTGGTTCAAAGTGTAGAAGTGGAGTGCAAAGCAGTGGAATAGTGGTGTAAAGTGTGAAATTATAGTGCAAAGAAGTGGAATAGTGGTGCAAAGTGCGAAACTATAGCGCAAAGCAGTGGAATAGTGGTGCAAATTGTGAAAATGGAGTGCAAAGAAGTGGAATAGTGGTTCAAAGTGCGAAAATATAGCGGAAAGTAGTGGAATAGTGGTGCAAAGTGTGAAAATGGAGTGCAAAGCAGTGGAATAGTTGTTCAAATGCGTAACTATAGTGCAAAGCAGTGGAATAGTGGTGCTAAGTGCGAAACTATAGTGCAAAGTAGTGGAATAGTTGTGCAAAGTGTGGAAGTGGAGTGCAAAGCAGTAGGAATAATGGTTCAAATGCGAAACTATAGTGCAAAGCAGTCGAATAGTGGTACAAAGTCCGAAACTGGAGTGCAAACTAGTGGAATAGGGGTACAAAGCAAGAAACTATAGTGTAAAGCAGTGGAATAGTGGTACACATGCGAAACTATAGTGCAAAGTAGTTGAATAGTGGTGCAAAGTGTGGAAGTGGAGTGCAAAACAGTGGAATAGTGGTACAAAGTGCGAATCTGAAGTGCCAAATAGTGGTGCAAAGTGGGGAAGTGGAGTGCAAAATAAAGGAATAGTGGTTCAAAGTGTGGAATTGGAGTGCAAAGCAGTGGAATAGTGGTTCAAAGTGCAAAACTAGTGCAAAACAGTGGAATAGTGGTGCCAAGTGTGGAAGTGGAGTGCAAAGCAGTGGAATGATGGTTCAAATGCGAAACTATAGTGCAAAGCAGTGGAATAGTGGTTCAAAGTGTGGAAGTGGAGTGCAAAGCAGTGGAATGGTGGTTCAAAGTGCAAAACTTGGGCAAAACAGTGGAATAGTGGTCCAAATTGTGGAAGTGGAGTGCAAAGCAGTGGAATAGTGGTTCAAAGTGCAAAACTAGTGCAAAACAGTGGAATAGTGGTACAAAGTGTGGAAGTGGAGTGCAAAGCAGAGGAATAATGGTGCAAAGTGGGGGAAGTGGAGTGCAAAATAGTGGAATTGTGGTTCAAAGTGTCGAAGTGGAGTGCAAAGCAGTGGAATGGTGGTTCAAAGTGCAAAACTAGTGCAAAGCAGTGGAATAGTGGTGCAATGTGTGGAAGTGGAGTGCAAAGCATTGGAATAGTGGTGCAAAGTGTGAAACTATAGTGCAAAGCAGTCGAATAGTGGTGCAAAGTCCGAAACTGGAGTGCAAACTAGTGGAATAGTGGTACAAAGTGAGAAACTATAGTGTAAAGCAGTGGAATAGTGATACAAATGCGAAACTACAGTGCAAAGTAGTTGAACAGTGGTGCAAAGTGTGAAACTGGAGTGCAAAATAGTGGAATAGTGGTTCAAAGTGCGAAACTATAGCGCAAAGCAGTGGAATAGTGGTGCAAAGTGCGAAACTGGAGTGCAAAATAGTGGAATAGTGCTGCAAATTGTGAGACTATAATGCAAAGCAGTGTAATAGTGGTGCAAAGTGTGAAATTGGAGTGCGAAGCAGTGGAATAGTGGTGCAAAGTGTGAAATTATAGTGCAAAGAAGTTTAATAGTGGTGCAAAGTGCGAAACTATAGCGCAAAGCAGTGGAATAGTGGTGCAAATTGTGAAAATGGAGTGCAAAGAAGTGGAATAGTGGTTCAAAGTGCGAAAATATAGCGGAAAGTAGTGGAATAGTGGTGCAAAGTGTGAAAATGGAGTGCAAAGCAGTGGAATAGTTGTTCAAATGCGTAACTATAGTGCAAAGCAGTGGAATAGTGGTGCAAAGTGCGAAACTATAGTGCAAAGTAGTGGAATAGTGATGCAAAGTGAGAAACTATAGTGCAAAACAGTGGAATAGTGGTGTAAAGTGTGGAAGTGGAGTGCAAAATAGTGGAATAGTGGATTAAAGTGTGGAAGTGGAGTGCAAAGCAGTTGAATAGTGGCTCAAAGTGCGAAACTATAGTGTAAAGCAGTGGAATAGTTGTGCAAAGTGTGGAAGTGGAGTGCAAAGCAGTGGAATAATGGTTCAAATGCGAAACTATAGTGCAAAGCAGTGGAATAGTGGTGCAAAGTGTGGAAGTGGAGTGCAAAACAGTGGAATAGTGGTACAAAGTGCGAATCTGAAGTGCCAAATAGTGGTGCAAAGTCGGGAAGTGGAGTGCAAAATAGTGGAATAGTGGTTCAAAGTGTGGAAGTGGTGTGCAAAGCGTTGGAATAGTGGTGCAAAGTGTGAAACTATAGTGCAAAGCAGTCGAATAGTGGTACAAAGTCCGAAACTGGAGTGCAAACTAGTGGAATAGGGGTACAAAGTGAGAAACTATAGTGTAAAGCAGTGGAATAGTGGTACACATGCGAAACTGTAGTGCAAAGTAGTTGAATAGTGGTGCAAAGTGTGGAAGTGGAGTGCAAAACAGTGGAATAGTTGTACAAAATGCGAATCTGAAGTGCCAAATAGTGGTGCAAAGTGGGGAAGTGGAGTGCAAAATAATGGAATAGTGGTTCAAAGTGTGGAATTGGAGTGCAAAGCAGTGGAATAGTGGTTCAAAGTGCAAAACAGTGGAATAGTGGTGCAAATTGTGAAAATGTAGTGCAAAGAAGTGGAATAGTGGTTCAAAGTGCGAAAATATAGCGGAAAGTAGTGGAATAGTGGTGCAAAGTGTGAAAATGGAGTGCAAAGCAGTGGAATAGTTGTTCAAATGCGTAACTATAGTGCAAAGCAGTGGAATAGTGGTGCAAAGTGCGAAACTATAGTGCAAAGTAGTGGAATAGTGGTGCAAAGTGCGAAACTATAGTGCAAAACAGTGGAAGAGTGGTGTAAAGTGTGGAAGTGGAGTGCAAAATAGTGGAATAGTGGTTTAAAGTGTGGAAGTGGAGTGCAAAGCAGTGGAATAGTGGCTCAAAGTGCGAAACTATAGTGTAAAGCAGTGGAATAGTTGTGCAAAGTGTGGAAGTGGAGTGCAAAGCAGTGGAATAATGGTTCAAATGCGAAACTATAGTGCAAAGCAGTGGAATAGTGGTGCAAAGTGTGGAAGTGGAGTGCAAAACAGTGGAATAGTGGTACAAAGTACGAATCTGAAGTGCCAAATAGTGGTGCAAAGTCGGGAAGTGGAGTGCAAAATAGTGGAATAGTGGTTCAAAGTGTGGAAGTGGAGTGCAAAGCGTTGGAATAGTGGTGCAAAGTGAGAAACTATAGTGCAAAACAGTGGAATAGTGGTGTAAAGTGTGGAAGTGGAGTGCAAAATAGTGGAATAGTGGTTTAAAGTGTGGAAGTGGAGTGCAAAGCAGTGGAATAGTGGTTCAAAATGCAAAACTGATATGCCAAATAGTGGTGCAAAGTGTGGAAGTGGAGTGCAAAATAGTGGAATAGTGGTTCAAAGTGTGGAAGTAGAGTGCAAATCATTGGAAAAGTGGTGCAAAGTGCGAAACTATAGTGCAAAGCAGTCGAATAGTTGTGCAAAGTGCGAAACTGGTGTGCAAAGCAGTGGAATAGTGGTGCAAAGTGCGAAACTGGAGTGCAAAATAGTGGAATAGTGCTGCAAATTGTGAGACTATAATGCAAAGCAGTGTAATAGTGGTGCAAAGTGTGAAATTGGAGTGCGAAGCAGTGGAATAGTGGTGCAAAGTGTGAAACTGGAGTGCAAAATAGTGGAATAGTGGTGCAACGTTTGTAACTGCAGTGGAATAGTGGTGCAAAGTCGAAACTATAGTGCAAAGCAGTGGAATAGTGGTTCAAAGTGTAGAAGTGGAGTGCAAAGCAGTGGAATAGTGGTGTAAAGTGTGAAATTATAGTGCAAAGAAGTGGAATAGTGGTGCAAAGTGCGAAACTATAGCGCAAAGCAGTGGAATAGTGGTGCAAATTGTGAAAATGGAGTGCAAAGAAGTGGAATAGTGGTTCAAAGTGCGAAAATATAGCGGAAAGTAGTGGAATAGTGGTGCAAAGTGTGAAAATGGAGTGCAAAGCAGTGGAATAGTTGTTCAAATGCGTAACTATAGTGCAAAGCAGTGGAATAGTGGTGCAAAGTGCGAAACTATAGTGCAAAGTAGTGGAATAGTTGTGCAAAGTGTGGAAGTGGAGTGCAAAGCAGTAGGAATAATGGTTCAAATGCGAAACTATAGTGCAAAGCAGTCGAATAGTGGTACAAAGTCCGAAACTGGAGTGCAAACTAGTGGAATAGGGGTACAAAGCAAGAAACTATAGTGTAAAGCAGTGGAATAGTGGTACACATGCGAAACTATAGTGCAAAGTAGTTGAATAGTGGTGCAAAGTGTGGAAGTGGAGTGCAAAACAGTGGAATAGTGGTACAAAGTGCAAATCTGAAGTGCCAAATAGTGGTGCAAAGTGGGGAAGTGGAGTGCAAAATAATGGAATAGTGGTTCAAAGTGTGGAATTGGAGTGCAAAGCAGTGGAATAGTGGTTCAAAGTGCAAAACTAGTGCAAAACAGTGGAATAGTGGTGCCAAGTGTGGAAGTGGAGTGCAAAGCAGTGGAATGATGGTTCAAATGCGAAACTATAGTGCAAAGCAGTGGAATAGTGGTTCAAAGTGTGGAAGTGGAGTGCAAAGCAGTGGAATGGTGGTTCAAAGTGCAAAACTTGGGCAAAACAGTGGAATAGTGGTCCAAATTGTGGAAGTGGAGTGCAAAGCAGTGGAATAGTGGTTCAAAGTGCAAAACTAGTGCAAAACAGTGGAATAGTGGTACAAAGTGTGGAAGTGGAGTGCAAAGCAGAGGAATAATGGTGCAAAGTGGGGGAAGTGGAGTGCAAAATAGTGGAATTGTGGTTCAAAGTGTCGAAGTGGAGTGCAAAGCAGTGGAATGGTGGTTCAAAGTGCAAAACTAGTGCAAAGCAGTGGAATAGTGGTGCAATGTGTGGAAGTGGAGTGCAAAGCATTGGAATAGTGGTGCAAAGTGTGAAACTATAGTGCAAAGCAGTCGAATAGTGGTGCAAAGTCCGAAACTGGAGTGCAAACTAGTGGAATAGTGGTACAAAGTGAGAAACTATAGTGTAAAGCAGTGGAATAGTGATACAAATGCGAAACTACAGTGCAAAGTAGTTGAACAGTGGTGCAAAGTGTGAAACTGGAGTGCAAAATAGTGGAATAGTGGTTCAAAGTGCGAAACTGTAGCGCAAAGCAGTGGAATAGTGGTGCAAAGTGCGAAACTGTAGTGCAAAATAGTGGAATAGTGCTGCAAATTGTGAGACTATAATGCAAAGCAGTGTAATAGTGGTGCAAAGTGTGAAATTGGAGTGCGAAGCAGTGGAATAGTGGTGCAAAGTGTGAAATTATAGTGCAAAGAAGTTTAATAGTGGTGCAAAGTGCGAAACTATAGCGCAAAGCAGTGGAATAGTGGTGCAAATTGTGAAAATGGAGTGCAAAGAAGTGGAATAGTGGTTCAAAGTGCGAAAATATAGCGGAAAGTAGTGGAATAGTGGTGCAAAGTGTGAAAATGGAGTGCAAAGCAGTGGAATAGTTGTTCAAATGCGTAACTATAGTGCAAAGCAGTGGAATAGTGGTGCAAAGTGCGAAACTATAGTGCAAAGTAGTGGAATAGTGATGCAAAGTGAGAAACTATAGTGCAAAACAGTGGAATAGTGGTGTAAAGTGTGGAAGTGGAGTGCAAAATAGTGGAATAGTGGATTAAAGTGTGGAAGTGGAGTGCAAAGCAGTGGAATAGTGGCTCAAAGTGCGAAACTATAGTGTAAAGCAGTGGAATAGTTGTGCAAAGTGTGGAAGTGGAGTGCAAAGCAGTGGAATAATTGTTCAAATGCGAAACTATAGTGCAAAGCAGTGGAATAGTGGTGCAAAGTGTGGAAGTGGAGTGCAAAACAGTGGAATAGTGGTACAAAGTGCGAATCTGAAGTGCCAAATAGTGGTGCAAAGTCGGGAAGTGGAGTGCAAACTAGTGGAATAGTGGTTCAAAGTGTGGAAGTGGTGTGCAAAGCGTTGGAATAGTGGTGCAAAGTGTGAAACTATAGTGCAAAGCAGTCGAATAGTGGTACAAAGTCCGAAACTGGAGTGCAAACTAGTGGAATAGGGGTACAAAGTGAGAAACTATAGTGTAAAGCAGTGGAATAGTGGTACACATGCGAAACTGTAGTGCAAAGTAGTTGAATAGTGGTGCAAAGTGTGGAAGTGGAGTGCAAAACAGTGGAATAGTGGTACAAAATGCGAATCTGAAGTGCCAAATAGTGGTGCAAAGTGGGGGAAGTGGAGTGCAAAATAATGGAATAGTGGTTCAAAGTGTGGAATTGGAGTGCAAAGCAGTGGAATAGTGGTTCAAAGTGCAAAACAGTGGAATAGTGGTGCAAATTGTGAAAATGTAGTGCAAAGAAGTGGAATAGTGGTTCAAAGTGCGAAAATATAGCGGAAAGTAGTGGAATAGTGGTGCAAAGTGTGAAAATGGAGTGCAAAGCAGTGGAATAGTTGTTCAAATGCGTAACTATAGTGCAAAGCAGTGGAATAGTGGTGCAAAGTGCGAAACTATAGTGCAAAGTAGTGGAATAGTGGTGCAAAGTGCGAAACTATAGTGCAAAACAGTGGAAGAGTGGTGTAAAGTGTGGAAGTGGAGTGCAAAATAGTGGAATAGTGGTTTAAAGTGTGGAAGTGGAGTGCAAAGCAGTGGAATAGTGGCTCAAAGTGCGAAACTATAGTGTAAAGCAGTGGAATAGTTGTGCAAAGTGTGGAAGTGGAGTGCAAAGCAGTGGAATAATGGTTCAAATGCGAAACTATAGTGCAAAGCAGTGGAATAGTGGTGCAAAGTGTGGAAGTGGAGTGCAAAACAGTGGAATAGTGGTACAAAGTACGAATCTGAAGTGCCAAATAGTGGTGCAAAGTCGGGAAGTGGAGTGCAAAATAGTGGAATAGTGGTTCAAAGTGTGGAAGTGGAGTGCAAAGCGTTGGAATAGTGGTGCAAAGTGAGAAACTATAGTGCAAAACAGTGGAATAGTGGTGTAAAGTGTGGAAGTGGAGTGCAAAATAGTGGAATAGTGGTTTAAAGTGTGGAAGTGGAGTGCAAAGCAGTGGAATAGTGGCTCAAAGTGCGAAACTATAGTGTAAATCAGTGGAATAGTTGTGCAAAGTGTGGAAGTGGAGTGCAAAGCAGTGGAATAATGGTTCAAATGCGAAACTATAGTGCAAAGCAGTGGAATAGTGGTGCAAAGTGTGGAAGTGGAGTGCAAAACAGTGGAATAGTGGTACAAAGTGCGAATCTGAAGTGCCAAATAGTGGTGCAAAGTCGGGAAGTGGAGTGCAAAATAGTGGAATAGTGGTTCAAAGTGTGGAAGTGGTGTGCAAAGCGTTGGAATAGTGGTGCAAAGTGTGAAACTATATTGCAAAGCAGTCGAATAGTGGTACAAAGTCCGAAACTGGAGTGCAAACTAGTGGAATAGGGGTACAAAGTGAGAAACTATAGTGTAAAGCAGTGGAATAGTGGTACACATGCGAAACTGTAGTGCAAAGTAGTTGAATAGTGGTGCAAAGTGTGGAAGTGGAGTGCAAAACAGTGGAATAGTGGTACAAAGTGCGAATCTGAAGTGCCAAATAGTGGTGCAAAGTGGGGAAGTGGAGTGCAAAATAATGGAATAGTGGTTCAAAGTGTGGAATTGGAGTGCAAAGCAGTGGACTAGTGGTTCAAAGTGCAAAACTAGTGCAAAACAGTGGAATAGTGGTGCAAATTGTGAAAATGGAGTGCAAAGAAGTGGAATAGTGGTTCAAAGTGCGAAAATATAGCGGAAAGTAGTGGAATAGTGGTGCAAAGTGTGAAAATGGAGTGCAAAGCAGTGGAATAGTTGTTCAAATGCGTAACTATAGTGCAAAGCAGTGGAATAGTGGTGCAAAGTGCGAAACTATAGTGCAAAGTAGTGGAATAGTGGTGCAAAGTGCGAAACTATAGTGCAAAACAGTGGAAGAGTGGTGTAAAGTGTGGAAGTGGAGTGCAAAATAGTGGAATAGTGGTTTAAAGTGTGGAAGTGGAGTGCAAAGCAGTGGAATAGTGGCTCAAAGTGCGAAACTATAGTGTAAAGCAGTGGAATAGTTGTGCAAAGTGTGGAAGTGGAGTGCAAAGCAGTGGAATAATGGTTCAAATGCGAAACTATAGTGCAAAGCAGTGGAATAGTGGTGCAAAGTGTGGAAGTGGAGTGCAAAACAGTGGAATAGTGGTACAAAGTACGAATCTGAAGTGCCAAATAGTGGTGCAAAGTCGGGAAGTGGAGTGCAAAATAGTGGAATAGTGGTTCAAAGTGTGGAAGTGGAGTGCAAAGCGTTGGAATAGTGGTGCAAAGTGTGAAACTATACTGCAAAGCAGTCGAATAGTGGTACAAAGTCCGAAACTGGAGTGCAAACTAGTGGAATAGGGGTACAAAGTGAGAAACTATAGTGCAAAGTAGTGGAATAGTGGTGCAAAGTGCGAAACTATAGTGCAAAACAGTGGAAGAGTGGTGTAAAGTGGGGAAGTGGAGTGCTAAATAGTGGAATAGTGGTTTAAAGTGTGGAAGTGGAGTGCAAAGCAGTGGAATAGTGGCTCAAAGTGCGAAACTATAGTGTAAAGCAGTGGAATAGTTGTGCAAAGTGTGGAAGTGGAGTGCAAAGCAGTGGAATAATGGTTCAAATGCGAAACTATAGTGCAAAGCAGTGGAATAGTGGTGCAAAGTGTGGAAGTGGAGTGCAAAACAGTGCAATAGTGGTACAAAGTGCGAATCTGAAGTGCCAAATAGTGGTGCAAAGTGGGGAAGTGGAGTGCAAAATAATGGAATAGTGGTTCAAAGTGTGGAATTGGAGTGCAAAGCAGTGGAATAGTGGTTCAAAGTGCAAAACTAGTGCAAAACAGTGGAATAGTGGTGCCAAGTGTGGAAGTGGAGTGCAAAGCAGTGGAATGATGGTTCAAATGCGAAACTATAGTGCAAAGCAGTGGAATAGTGGTTCAAAGTGTGGAAGTGGAGTGCAAAGCAGTGGAATGGTGGTTCAAAGTGCAAAACTTGGGCAAAACAGTGGAATAGTGGTTCAAATTGTGGAAGTGGAGTGCAAAGCAGTGGAATAGTGGTTCAAAGTGCAAAACTAGTGCAAAACAGTGGAATAGTGTTACAAAGTGTTGAAGTGGAGTGCAAAGCAGAGGAATAATGGTGCAAAGTGGGGAAGTGGAGTGCAAAATAGTGGAATTGTGGTTCAAAGTGTCGAAGTGGAGTGCAAAGCAGTGGAATGGTGGTTCAAAGTGCAAAACTGGTGCAAAGCATTGGAATAGTGGTGCAAAGTGTGGAAGTGGAGTGCAAAGCATTGGAATAGTGGTGCAAAGTGTGAAACTATAGTGCAAAGCAGTCGAATAGTGGTGCAAAGTCCGAAACTGGAGTGCAAATTAGTGGAATAGTGGTACAAAGTGAGAAACTATAGTGTAAAGCAGTGGAATAGTGATACAAATGCGAAACTACAGTGCAAAGTAGTTGAACAGTGGTGCAAAGTGTGAAACTGGAGTGCAAAATAGTTGAATAGTGGTTCAAAGTGCGAAACTATAGCGCAAAGCTGTGGAATAGTGGTGCAAAGTGTGGAAGTGGAATGCAAAAAAGTTGAATTATGGTTCAAAGTGTCGAAGTGGAGTGCAAAGCAGTGGAATAGTGGTTCAAAATGCAAAACTAGTGCTAAGCAGTGGAATAGTGGTGTAAAGTGTGGAAGTGGAGTGCAAAGCATTGGAATAGTGGTGCAAAGTGTGAAACTATAGTGCAAAGCAGTCGAATAGTGGTGCAAAGTCCGAAACTGAAGTGCCAAATAGTGGTGCAAAGTGGGAAAGTGGAGTGCAAAATAGTGGAATAGTGGTTCAAAGTGTGGAAGTGGAGTGGAAAGCATTGGATTAGTGGTGCAAAGTGCGAAACTATAGTGGAAAGCAGTCGAATAGTGGTGCAAAGTAAGAAACTGGAGTGCAAAATAGTGGAATAGTGGTGCAAAGTACGAAACTGGATTGCAAAATAGTGGAATAGTGGTGCAACGTGCGTAACTATAGTGCATAGTAGTGGAATAGTGGTACAAAGTGCGAATCTGAAGTGCCAAATAGTGGTGCAAAGTGGGGAAGTGGAGTGCAAAGCAGTGGAATAGTGGTTCAAAGTGCAAAACTAGTGCAAAATAGTGGAATAGTGGTGCAAAGTGTGGAAGTGGCGTACAAAGTAGTGGAATAGTGGTACAAAGTGTGAATCTGAAGTTCCAAATAGTGGTGCAAAATGGGGAAGTGGAGTGCAAAGCAGTGGAATAGTGGTTCAAAGTGCAAAACTAGTGCAAAACAGAGGAATAGTGGTGCAAAGTGTGGAAGTGGAGTGCAAAGCAGTGGAATAGTTGTGCAAAGTGGGGAAGTGGAGTGCAAAATAGTGGAATAGTGGTTCAAAGTGTGAAAATGGAGTGCAAAGCAGTGGAATAGTGGTTCAAATGCGTAACTATAGTGCAAAGCAGTGGAATAGTGATGCAAAGTGCAAAACTATAGTGCAAAGTAGTGGAATAGTGGTGTAAAGTGAGAAACTATAGTGCATAACAGTGGAATAGTGGTTCAAAGTGTGGAAGTGGAATGCAAAGCAGTGGAATAATGGTTCAAATGCGAAACTATAGTGCAAAGCAGTGGAATAGTGGTGTAAAGTGTGGAAGTGGAGTGCAACATAGTGGAATAGTGGTTTAAAGTGTGGAAGTGGAGTGCAAAGCAGTGGAATAGTGGCTCAAAGTGCGAAACTATAGTGTAAAGCAGTGGAATAGTTGTGCAAAGTGTGGAAGTGGAGTGCAAAGCAGTGGAATAATGGTTCAAAAGCGAAACTATAGTGCAAAGCAGTGGAATAGTGGTGCAAAGTGTGGAAGTGGAGTGCAAAACAGTGGAATAGTGGTACAAAGTGCGAATCTGAAGTGCCAAATGGTGGTGCAAAGTGGGGAAGTGGAGTGCAAAATAATGGAATAGTGGTTCAAAGTGTGGAATTGGAGTGCAAAGCAGTGGAATAGTGGTTCAAAGTGCAAAACTAGTGCAAAACAGTGGAATAGTGGTGCCAAGTGTGGAAGTGGAGTGCAAAGCAGTGGAATGATGGTTCATAGTGCAAAACTAGTGCAAAACAGTGGAATAGTGGTACAAAAGCGAAACTATAGTGCAAAGCAGTGGAATAGTGGTGCAAAGTGTGGAAGAGGAGTGCAAAACAGTGGAATAGTGGTACAAAGTGCGAATCTGAAGTGCCAAATAGTGGTGCAAAGTGGGGAAGTGGAGTGCAAAATAATGGAATAGTGGTTCAAAGTGTGGAACTGGAGTTCAAAGCAGTGGAATGGTGGTTCAAAGTGCAAAACTTGGGCAAAACAGTGGAATAGTGGTTCAAATTGTGGAAGTGGAGTGCAAAGCAGTGGAATAGTGGTTCATAGTGCAAAACTAGTGCAAAACAGTGGAATAGTGGTACAAAGTGTGGAAGTGGAGTGCAAAGCAGAGGAATAATGGTGCAAAGTGGGGAAGTGGAGTGCAAAATAGTGGAATTGTGGTTCAAAGTGTCGAAGTGGAGTGCAAAACAGTGGAATGGTGGTTCAAAGTGCAAAACTAGTGCAAAGCAGTGGAATAGTGGTGCAAAGTGTGGAAGTGGAGTGCAAAGCATTGGAATAGTGGTGCAAAGTGTGAAACTATAGTGCAAAACAGTCGAATAGTGGTGCAAAGTCCGAAACTGCAGTGCAAATTAGTGGAATAGTGGTACAAAGTGAGAAACTATAGTGTAAAGCAGTGGAATAGTGATACAAATGCGAAACTACAGTGCAAAGTAGTTGAACAGTGGTGCAAAGTGTGAAACTGGAGTGCAAAATAGTGGAATAGTGGTTCAAAGTGCGAAACTATAGCGCAAAGCTGTGGAATAGTGGTGCAAAGTGTGGAAGTAGAATGCAAAAAAGTTGAATTGTGGTTCAAAGTGTCGAAGTGGAGTGCAAAGCAGTGGAATAGTGGTTCAAAATGCAAAACTAGTGCAAAGCAGTGGAATAGTGGTGTAAAGTGTGGAAGTGGAGTGCAAAGCATTGGAATAGTGGTGCAAAGTGTGAAACTATAGTGCAAAGCAGTCGAATAGTGGTGCAAAGTCCGAAACTGAAGTGCCAAATAGTGGTGCAAAGTGGGAAAGTGGAGTGCAAAATAGTGGAATAGTGGTTCAAAGTGTGGAAGTGGAGTGGAAAGCATTGGATTAGTGGTGCAAAGTGCGAAACTATAGTGCAAAGCAGTCGAATAGTGGTGCAAAGTACGAAACTGGAGTGCAAAATAGTGGAATAGTGGTGCAAAGTACGAAACTGGATTGCAAAATAGTGGAATAGTGGTGCAACGTGCGTAACTATAGTGCATAGTAGTGGAATAGTGGTACAAAGTGCGAATCTGAAGTGCCAAATAGTGGTGCAAAGTGGGGAAGTGGAGTGCAAAGCAGTGGAATAGTGGTTCAAAGTGCAAAACTAGTGCAAAATAGTGGAATAGTGGTGCAAAGTGTGGAAGTGGCGTACAAAGTAGTGGAATAGTGGTACAAAGTGCGAATCTGAAGTTCCAAATAGTGGTGCAAAATGGGGAAGTGGAGTGCAAAGCAGTGGAATAGTGGTTCAAAGTGCAAAACTAGTGCAAAACAGTGGAATAGTGGTGCAAAGTGTGGAAGTGGAGTGCAAAGCAGTGGAATAGTTGTGCAAAGTGGGGAAGTGGAGTGCAAAATAGTGGAATAGTGGTTCAAAGTGTGAAAATGGAGTGCAAAGCAGTGGAATAGTGGTTCAAATGCGTAACTATAGTGCAAAGCAGTGGAATAGTGATGCAAAGTGCAAAACTATAGTGCAAAGTAGTGGAATAGTGGTGCAAAGTGAGAAACTATAGTGCAAAACAGTGGAATAGCGGTGCAAAGTGTGGAAGTGGAAAGCAAAGCAGTGGAATAATGGTTCAAATGCGAAACTATAGTGCAAAGCAGTGGAATAGTGGTGCACAGTGTGGAAGTGGAGTGCAAAGCATTGGAATAGTGGTGCAAAGTGTGAAACTATAGTGCAAAGCAGTCGAATAGTGGTGCAAAGTCCGAAACTGGAGTGCAAATTAGTGGAATAGTGGTACAAAGTGAGAAACTATAGTGTAAAGCAGTGGAATAGTGATACAAATGCGAAACTACAGTGCAAAGTAGTTGAACAGTGGTGCAAAGTGTGAAACTGGAGTGCAAAATAGTTGAATAGTGGTTCAAAGTGCGAAACTATAGCGCAAAGCTGTGGAATAGTGGTGCAAAGTGTGGAAGTGGAATGCAAAAAAGTTGAATTATGGTTCAAAGTGTCGAAGTGGAGTGCAAAGCAGTGGAATAGTGGTTCAAAATGCAAAACTAGTGCTAAGCAGTGGAATAGTGGTGTAAAGTGTGGAAGTGGAGTGCAAAGCATTGGAATAGTGGTGCAAAGTGTGAAACTATAGTGCAAAGCAGTCGAATAGTGGTGCAAAGTCCGAAACTGAAGTGCCAAATAGTGGTGCAAAGTGGGAAAGTGGAGTGCAAAATAGTGGAATAGTGGTTCAAAGTGTGGAAGTGGAGTGGAAAGCATTGGATTAGTGGTGCAAAGTGCGAAACTATAGTGGAAAGCAGTCGAATAGTGGTGCAAAGTAAGAAACTGGAGTTCAAAATAGTGGAATAGTGGTGCAAAGTACGAAACTGGATTGCAAAATAGTGGAATAGTGGTGCAACGTGCGTAACTATAGTGCATAGTAGTGGAATAGTGGTACAAAGTGCGAATCTGAAGTGCCAAATAGTGGTGCAAAGTGGGGAAGTGGAGTGCAAAGCAGTGGAATAGTGGTTCAAAGTGCAAAACTAGTGCAAAATAGTGGAATAGTGGTGCAAAGTGTGGAAGTGGCGTACAAAGTAGTGGAATAGTGGTACAAAGTGCGAATCTGAAGTTCCAAATAGTGGTGCAAAATGGGGAAGTGGAGTGCAAAGCAGTGGAATAGTGGTTCAAAGTGCAAAACTAGTGCAAAACAGAGGAATAGTGGTGCAAAGTGTGGAAGTGGAGTGCAAAATAGTGGAATAGTGGTTCAAAGTGTGAAAATGGAGTGCAAAGCAGTGGAATAGTGGTTCAAATGCGTAACTATAGTGCAAAGCAGTGGAATAGTGATGCAAAGTGCAAAACTATAGTGCAAAGTAGTGGAATAGTGGTGTAAAGTGAGAAACTATAGTGCATAACAGTGGAATAGTGGTGCAAAGTGTGGAAGTGGAATGCAAAGCAGTGGAATAATGGTTCAAATGCGAAACTATAGTGCAAAGCAGTGGAATAGTGGTGTAAAGTGTGGAAGTGGAGTGCAAAATAGTGGAATAGTGGTTTAAAGTGTGGAAGTGGAGTGCAAAGCAGTGGAATAGTGGCTCAAAGTGCGAAACTATAGTGTAAAGCAGTGGAATAGTTGTGCAAAGTGTGGAAGTGGAGTGCAAAGCAGTGGAATAATGGTTCAAAAGCGAAACTATAGTGCAAAGCAGTGGAATAGTGGTGCAAAGTGTGGAAGTGGAGTGCAAAACAGTGGAATAGTGGTACAAAGTGCGAATCTGAAGTGCCAAATGGTGGTGCAAAGTGGGGAAGTGGAGTGCAAAATAATGGAATAGTGGTTCAAAGTGTGGAATTGGAGTGCAAAGCAGTGGAATAGTGGTTCAAAGTGCAAAACTAGTGCAAAACAGTGGAATAGTGGTGCCAAGTGTGGAAGTGGAGTGCAAAGCAGTGGAATGGTGGTTCATAGTGCAAAACTAGTGCAAAACAGTGGAATAGTGGTACAAAAGCGAAACTATAGTGCAAAGCAGTGGAATAGTGGTGCAAAGTGTGGAAGAGGAGTGCAAAACAGTGGAATAGTGGTACAAAGTGCGAATCTGAAGTGCCAAATAGTGGTGCAAAGTGGAGAAGTGGAGTGCAAAATAATGGAATAGTGGTTCAAAGTGTGGAAGTGGAGTTCAAAGCAGTGGAATGGTGGTTCAAAGTGCAAAACTTGGGCAAAACAGTGGAATAGTGGTTCAAATTGTGGAAGTGGAGTGCAAAGCAGTGGAATAGTGGTTCATAGTGCAAAACTAGTGCAAAACAGTGGAATAGTGGTACAAAGTGTGGAAGTGGAGTGCAAAGCAGAGGAATAATGGTGCAAAGTGGGGAAGTGGAGTGCAAAATAGTGGAATTGTGGTTCAAAGTGTCGAAGTGGAGTGCAAAGCAGTGGAATGGTGGTTCAAAGTGCAAAACTAGTGCAAAGCAGTGGAATAGTGGTGCAAAGTGTGGAAGTGGAGTGCAAAGCAGAGGAATAATGGTGCAAAGTGGGGAAGTGGAGTGCAAAATAGTGGAATTGTGGTTCAAAGTGTCGAAGTGGAGTGCAAAGCAGTGGAATAGTGGTACAAAGTGCGAATCTGAAGTGCCAAATAGTGGTGCAAAGTGGGGAAGTGGAGTGCAAAATAGTGGAATAGTGGTTCAAAGTGTGGAAGTGGAGTGCAAAGCAGTGGAATAGTGGTTCAAAGTGCAAAACTAGTGCAACACAGTGGAATAGTGGTGCAAAGTGTTGAAGTGGAGTGCAAAGCAGTGGAATGATGGTTCAAATGCGAAACTATAGTGCAAAGTAGTGGAATAGTGGTGCAAAGTGCGAAACTATAGTGCAAAACAGTGGAAGAGTGGTGTAAAGTGTGGAAGTGGAGTGCAAAATAGTGGAATAGTGGTTTAAAGTGTGGAAGTGGAGTGCAAAGCAGTGGAATAGTGGCTCAAAGTGCGAAACTATAGTGTAAAGCAGTGGAATAGTTGTGCAAAGTGTGGAAGTGGAGTGCAAAGCAGTGGAATAATGGTTCAAATGCGAAACTATAGTGCAAAGCAGTGGAATAGTGGTGCAAAGTGTGGAAGTGGAGTGCAAAACAGTGGAATAGTGGTACAAAGTGCGAATCTGAAGTGCCAAATAGTGGTGCAAAGTGGGGAAGTGGAGTGCAAAATAATGGAATAGTGGTTCAAAGTGTGGAATTGGAGTGCAAAGCAGTGGAATAGTGGTTCAAAGTGCAAAACTAGTGCAAAACAGTGGAATAGTGGTGCCAAGTGTGGAAGTGGAGTGCAAAGCAGTGGAATGATGGTTCAAATGCGAAACTATAGTGCAAAGCAGTGGAATAGTGGTTCAAAGTGTGGAAGTGGAGTGCAAAGCAGTGGAATGGTGGTTCAAAGTGCAAAACTTGGGCAAAACAGTGGAATAGTGGTTCAAATTGTGGAAGTGGAGTGCAAAGCAGTGGAATAGTGGTTCAAAGTGCAAAACTAGTGCAAAACAGTGGAATAGTGGTACAAAGTGTGGAAGTGGAGTGCAAAGCAGAGGAATAATGGTGCAAAGTGGGGAAGTGGAGTGCAAAATAGTGGAATTGTGGTTCAAAGTGTCGAAGTGGAGTGCAAAGCAGTGGAATGGTGGTTCAAAGTGCAAAACTAGTGCAAAGCAGTGGAATAGTGGTGCAAAGTGTGAAAGTGGAGTGCAAAGCATTGGAATAGTGGTGCAAAGTGTGAAACTATAGTGCAAAGCAGTCGAATAGTGGTGCAAAGTCCGAAACTGCAGTGCAAATTAGTGGAATAGTGATACAAAGTGAGAAACTATAGTGTAAAGCAGTGGAATAGTGATACAAATGCGAAACTACAGTGCAAAGTAGTTGAACAGTGGTGCAAAGTGTGAAACTGGAGAGCAAAATAGTGGAATAGTGGTTCAAAGTGCGAAACTATAGCGCAAAGCTGTGGAATAGTGGTGCAAAGTGTGGAAGTGGAATGCAAAAAAGTTGAATTGTGGTTCAAAGTGTCGAAGTGGAGTGCAAAGCAGTGGAATAGTGGTTCAAAATGTAAAACTAGTGCAAAGCAGTGGAATAGTGGTGTAAAGTGTGGAAGTGGAGTGCAAAGCATTGGAATAGTGGTGCAAAGTGTGGAACTATAGTGCAAAGCAGTCGAATAGTGGTGCAAAGTCCGAAACTGAAGTGCCAAATAGTGGTGCAAAGTGGGAAAGTGGAGTGCAAAATAGTGGAATAGTGGTTCAAAGTGTGGAAGTGGAGTGGAAAGCATTGGATTAGTGGTGCAAAGTGCGAAACTATAGTGCAAAGCAGTCGAATAGTGGTGCAAAGTACGAAACTGGAGTGCAAAATAGTGGAATAGTGGTGCAAAGTACGAAACTGAAGTGCCAAATAGTGGTGCAAAGTGGGGAAGTGGAGTGCAAAGCAGTGGAATAGTGGTTAAAAGTGCAAAACTAGTGCATAATAGTGGAATAGTGGTGCAAAGTGTGGAAGTGGCGTACAAAGTAGTGGAATAGTGGTACAAAGTGCGAATCTGAAGTTCCAAATAGTGGTGCAAAATGGGGAAGTGGAGTGCAAAGCAGTGGAATAGTGGTTCAAAGTGCAAAACTAGTGCAAAACAGTGGAATAGTGGTGCAAAGTGTGGAAGTGGAGTGCAAAGCAGTGGAATAGTTGTGCAAAGTGGGGAAGTGGAGTGCAAAATAGTGGAATAGTGGTTCAAAGTGTGAAAATGGAGTGCAAAGCAGTGGAATAGTGGTTCAAATGCGTAACTATAGTGCAAAGCAGTGGAATAGTGATGCAAAGTGCAAAACTATAGTGCAATGTAGTGGAATAGTGGTGCAAAGTGAGAAACTATAGTGCAAAACAGTGGAATAGTGATGCAAAGTGTGGAAGTGGAATGGAAAGCTATGGAATAATGGTTCAAATGCGAAACTATAGTGCGAAGCATTGGAATAGTGGTGTAAAGTGTGGAAGTGGAGTGCAAAATAGTGGAATAGTGGTTTAAAGTGTGGAAGTGGAGTGCAAAGCAGTGGAATAGTGGCTCAAAGTGCGAAACTATAGTGTAAAGCAGTGGAATAGTTGTGCAAAGTGTGGAAGTGGAGTGCAAAGCAGTGGAATAATGGTTCAAATGCGAAACTATAGTGTAAAGCAGTGGAATAGTGGTGCAAAGTGTGGAAGTGGAGTGCAAAACAGTGGAATAGTGGTACAAAGTGCGAATCTGAAGTGCCAAATAGTGGTGCAAAGTGGGGAAGTGGAGTGCAAAATAATGGAATAGTGGTTCAAAGTGTGGAATTGGAGTGCAAAGCAGTGGAATAGTGGTTCAAAGTGCAAAACTAGTGCAAAACAGTGGAATAGTGGTGCCAAGTGTGGAAGTGGAGTGCAAAGCAGTGGAATGATGGTTCAAATGCGAAACTATAGTGCAAAGCAGTGGAATAGTGGTTCAAAGTGTGGAAGTGGAGTTCAAAGCAGTGGAATGGTGGTTCAAAGTGCAAAACTTGGGCAAAACAGTGGAATAGTGGTTCAAATTGTGGAAGTGGAGTGCAAAGCAGTGGAATAGTGGTTCAAAGTGCAAAACTAGTGCAAAACAGTGGAATAGTGGTACAAAGTGTGGAAGTGGAGTGCAAAGCAGAGGAATAATGGTGCAAAGTGGGGAAGTGGAGTGCAAAATAGTGGAATTGTGGTTCAAAGTGTCGAAGTGGAGTGCAAAGCAGTGGAATGGTGGTTCAAAGTGCAAAACTAGTGCAAAGCAGTGGAATAGTGGTGCAAAGTGTGGAAGTGGAGTGGAAAGCATTGGAATAGTGGTGCAAAGTGTGAAACTATAGTGCAAAGCAGTCGAATAGTGGTGCAAAGTCCGAAACTGGAGTGCAAATTAGTGGAATAGTGGTACAAAGTGAGAAACTATAGTGTAAAGCAGAGGAATAGTGATACAAATGCGAAACTACAGTGCAAAGTAGTTGAACAGTGGTGCAAAGTGTGAAACTGGAGTGCAAAATAGTGGAATAGTGGTTCAAAGTGCGAAACTATAGCGCAAAGCTGTGGAATAGTGGTGCAAAGTGTGGAAGTGGAATGCAAAAAAGTTGAATTGTGGTTCAAAGTGTCGAAGTGGAGTGCAAAGCAGTGGAATAGTGGTTCAAAATGCAAAACTAGTGCAAAGCAGTGGAATAGTGGTGTAAAGTGTGGAAGTGGAGGGCAAAGCATTGGAATAGTGGTGCAAAGTGAGAAACTATAGTGCAAAGCAGTCGAATAGTGGTGCAAAGTCCGAAACTGAAGTGCCAAATAGTGGTGCAAAGTGGGAAAGTGGAGTGCAAAATAGTGGAATAGTGGTTCAAAGTGTGGAAGTGGAGTGGAAAGCATTGGATTAGTGGTGCAAAGTGCGAAACTATAGTGCAAAGCAGTCGAATAGTGGTGCAAAGTACGAAACTATAGTGCAAAACAGTGGAATAGTGATGCAAAGTGTGGAAGTGGAATGGAAAGCTATGGAATAATGGTTCAAATGCGAAACTATAGTGCAAAGCATTGGAATAGTGGTGTAAAGTGTGGAAGTGGAGTGCAAAATAGTGGAATAGTGGTTTAAAGTGTGGAAGTGGAGTGCAAAGCAGTGGAATAGTGGCTCAAAGTGCGAAACTATAGTGTAAAGCAGTGGAATAGTTGTGCAAAGTGTGGAAGTGGAGTGCAAAGCAGTGGAATAATGGTTCAAATGCGAAACTATAGTGTAAAGCAGTGGAATAGTGGTGCAAAGTGTGGAAGTGGAGTGCAAAACAGTGGAATAGTGGAACAAAGTGCGAATCTGAAGTGCCAAATAGTGGTGCAAAGTGGGGAAGTGGAGTGCAAAATAATGGAATAGTGGTTCAAAGTGTGGAATTGGAGTGCAAATCAGTGGAATAGTGGTTCAAAGTGCAAAACTAGTGCAAAACAGTGGAATAGTGGTGCCAAGTGTGGAAGTGGAGTGCAAAGCAGTGGAATGATGGTTCAAATGCGAAACTATAGTGCAAAGCAGTGGAATAGTGGTTCAAAGTGTGGAAGTGGAGTTCAAAGCAGTGGAATGGTGGTTCAAAGTGCAAAACTTGGGCAAAACAGTGGAATAGTGGTTCAAATTGTGGAAGTGGAGTGCAAAGCAGTGGAATAGTGGTTCAAAGTGCAAAACTAGTGCAAAACAGTGGAATAGTGGTACAAAGTGTGGAAGTGGAGTGCAAAGCAGAGGAATAATGGTGCAAAGTGGGGAAGTGGAGTGCAAAATAGTGGAATTGTGGTTCAAAGTGTCGAAGTGGAGTGCAAAGCAGTGGAATGGTGGTTCAAAGTGCAAAACTAGTGCAAAGCAGTGGAATAGTGGTGCAAAGTGTGGAAGTGGAGTGGAAAGCATTGGAATAGTGGTGCAAAGTGTGAAACTATAGTGCAAAGCAGTCGAATAGTGGTGCAAAGTCCGAAACTGGAGTGCAAATTAGTGGAATAGTGGTACAAAGTGAGAAACTATAGTGTAAAGCAGAGGAATAGTGATACAAATGCGAAACTACAGTGCAAAGTAGTTGAACAGTGGTGCAAAGTGTGAAACTGGAGTGCAAAATAGTGGAATAGTGGTTCAAAGTGCGAAACTATAGCGCAAAGCTGTGGAATAGTGGTGCAAAGTGTGGAAGTGGAATGCAAAAAAGTTGAATTGTGGTTCAAAGTGTCGAAGTGGAGTGCAAAGCAGTGGAATAGTGGTTCAAAATGCAAAACTAGTGCAAAGCAGTGGAATAGTGGTGTAAAGTGTGGAAGTGGAGTGCAAAGCATTGGAATAGTGGTGCAAAGTGTGAAACTATAGTGCAACGCAGTCGAATAGTGGTGCAAAGTCCGAAACTGAAGTGCCAAATAGTGGTGCAAAGTGGGAAAGTGGAGTGCAAAATAGTGGAATAGTGGTTCAAAGTGTGGAAGTGGAGTGGAAAGCATTGGATTAGTGGTGCAAAGTGCGAAACTATAGTGCAAAGCAGTCGAATAGTGGTGCAAAGTACGAAACTGGAGTGCAAAATAGTGGAATAGTGGTGCAAAGTACGAAACTGGATTGTAAAATAGTGGAATAGTGGTGCAACGTGCGTAACTATAGTGCATAGTAGTGGAATAGTGGTACAAAGTGCGAATATGAAGTGCCAAATAGTGGTGCAAAGTGGGGAAGTGGAATGCAAAGCAGTGGAATAGTGGTTCAAAGTGCAAAACTAGTACAAAACAGTGGAATAGTGGTGCAAAGTGTGGAAGTGGAGTGCAAAGCAGTGGAATAGTTGTGCAAAGTGGGGAAGTGGAGTGCAAAATAGTGGAATAGTGGTTCAAAGTGTGAAAATGGAGTGCAAAGCAGTGGAATAGTGGTTCAAATGCGTAACTATAGTGCAAAGCAGTGGAATAGTGATGCAAAGTGCAAAACTATAGTGCAAAGTAGTGGAATAGTGGTGCAAAGTGAGAAACTATAGTGCAAAACAGTGGAATAGTGGTGCAAAGTGTGGAAGTGGAATGCAAAGCAGTGGAATAATGGTTCAAATGCGAAACTATAGTGCAAAGCAGTGGAATAGTGGTGCACAGTGTGGAAGTGGAGTGCAAAGCAGTGGAATAGTGGTACAAAGTGCGAATCTGAAGTGCCAAATAGTGGTGCAAAGTGGGGAAGTGGAGTGCAAAATAGTGGAATAGTGGTTCAAAGTGTGGAAGTGGAGTGCAAAGCAGTGGAATAGTGGTTCGAAGTGCAAAACTAGTGCAAAACTGTGGAATAGTGGTGCAAAGTGTTGAAGTGGAGTGCAAAGCAGTGGAATGATGGTTCAAATGCGAAACTATAGTGCAAAGCAGTGGAATAGTGGTGCAAAGTGTGGAAGTGGAGTGCAAAGCAGTGGAATAGTGGTACAAAGTGCGAATATGAAGTGCCAAATAGTGGTGCAAAGTGGGGAAGTGGAGTGCAAGCAGTGGAATGGTGGTTCAAAGTGCAAAACTAGTGCAAAACTGTTGAATAGTGGTTCAAATTGTGGAAGTGGAGTGCAAAGCAGTGGAATAGTGGTTCAAAGTGCAAAACTAGTGCAAAACAGTGGAATAGTGGTGCAAAGTCCGAAACTGGAGTGTGGAATAGTGGTACAAAGTGGGAAACTATAGTGTACAGCAGTGGAATAGTGATACAAATACGAAACTATAGTGCAATGTAGTTGAACAGTGGTGCAAAGTGTGAAACTGGAGTGCAAAATAGTGGAATAGTGGTTCAAAGTGCGAAACTATAGCGCAAAGCTGTGGAATAGTGGTGCAAAGTGTGGAAGTGGAGTGCAAAAAAGTGGAATTGTGGTTCAAAGTGTCGAAGTGGAGTGCAAAGCAGTGGAATAGTGGTTCAAAGTGCAAAACTAGTGCAAAGCAGTGGAATAGTGGTGCAAAGTGTGGAAGTGGAGTGCAAAGCAGTGGAATAGTGGTGCAAAGTGTGAAAGTGAAGTGCAAAGCAGTGGAATAGTTGTACAAAGTGCGAAACTGAAGTGCCAAATAGTGGTGCAAAGTGGGAAAGTGGAATGCAAAATAGTGGAATAGTGGTTCAAAGTGTGGAAGTGGAGTGGAAAGCATTGGATTAGTAGTGCAAAGTGCGAAACTATAGTGCAAAGCAGTCGAATAGTGGTGCAAACTACGAAACTGGAGTGCAAACTAGTGGAATAGTGGTGCAAAGTGCGAAACTGGATTGCAAAATAGTGGAATAGTGGTGCAACGTGCGTAACTATAGTGCATAGTAGTGGAATAGTGGTACAAAGTGCGACACTGAAGTGCCAAATCGTGGTGCAAAGCGGGGAAGTGGAGTGAAAAATAGTCTAATAGTTGTTCAAAGTGCGAACATATAGTGGAAAGTAGTGGAATAGTGGTGCAAAGTGTGGAAGTGGCGTGCAAAGCAGTGGAATAGTGGTACAAAGTGCGAATCTGAAGTGCCAAATAGTGGTGCAAAGTGGGGATGTGGAGTGCAAAGCAGTGGAATAGTGGTTCAAAGTGCAAAACTAGTGCACAACAGTGGAATAGTGGAGTAAAGTGTGGAAGTGGAGTGCAAAGCAGTGGAATAGTGGTGCAAAGGGAGAAACTATAGTGCAAAATGGTGGAATAGTGGTGCAAAGTGTGAAAGTGGAATGCAATGCAGTGGAATAATGGTTCAAATGCGAAACTATAGTGCAAAGCAGTGGAATAGTGGTGCACAGTGTGGAAGTGGAGTGCAAAGCAGTGGAATAGTGGTACAAAGTGCGAATCTGAAGTGCCAATTAGTGGTGCAAAGTGGGGAAGTGGAGTGCAAAATAGTGGAATAGTGGTTCAAAGTGTGGAAGTGGAGTGCAAAGCAGTGGAATAGTGGTTCAAAGTGCAAAACTAGTGCAAAACAGTGGAATAGTGGTGCAAAGTGTTGAAGTGGAGTGCAAAGCAGTGGAATGATGGTTCAAATGCGAAACTATAGTGCTAAGCAGTGGAATAGTGGTGCAAAGTGTGGAAGTGGAGTGCAAAGCAGTGGAATAGTGGTACAAAGTGCGAATCTGATGTGCCAAATAGTGGTGCAAAGTGGGGAAGTGGAGTGCAAAGCAGTGGAATGGTGGTTCAAAGTGCAAAACTAGTGCAAAGTAGTGGAATAGTGGTTCAAAGTGCAAAACTAGAGCAAAACAGTGGAATAGTGGTGCAAAGTGTGGAAGTGGAGTGTAAAGCAGTGGAATAGTGGTGCAAAGTGGGGAAGTGGAGTGCAAAATAGTGGTTCAAAGTGTGGAAGTGGAGTGCAAAGCATTGAAATAGTGGTGCAAAGTGCGAAACTATAGTGCAAAGCAGTCGAATAGTGGTGCAAAGTCCAAAACTGGAGTGCAAACTAGTGGAATAGTGGTACAAAGTGAGAAACTATAGTGTAAAGCAGTGGAATAGTGATACAAATGCGAAGCTATAGTGCAAAGTAGTTGAACAGTGGTGCAAAGTGTGAAACTGGAGTGCAAAATAGTGGAATAGTGGTTCAAAGTGCGAAACTATAGCGCAAAGCTGTGGAATAGTGGTGCAAAGTGTGAAAGTGAAGTGCAAAGCAGTGGAATAGTGGTACAAAGTGCGAAACTGAAGTGCCAAATAGAGGTGCAAAGTGGGAAAGTGGAGTGCAAAATAGTGGAATAGTGGTTGAAAGTGTGGAAGTGGAGTGGAAAGCATTGGATTAGTAGTGCAAAGTGCGAAACTATAGTGCAAAGCAGTCGAATAGTGGTGCAAAGTACGAAACTGGAGTGCAAAATAGTGGAATAGTGGTACAAAGTGCGACACTGAAGTGCCAAATAGTGGTGCAAAGTGGGAAAGTGGAGTGCAAAATAGTGGAATAGTGGTTGAAAATGTGGAAGTGGAGTGGAAAGCATTGGATTAGTAGTGCAAAGTGCGAAACTATAGTGCAAAGCAGTCAAATAGTGGTGCAAAGTACGAAACTGGAGTGCAAAATAATGGAATAGTGGTTCAAAGTGCGAAAATATAGCGGAAAGTAGTGGAATATTGGTGCAAAGTGTGAAAATGGAGTGCAAATAGTGGTGTAAAGTGTGGAAGTAGAGTGCAAAATAGTGGGATAGTGGTGCAAAGTGTGGAAGTGGAGTGCAAAATAGTGGAATAGTGGTTCAAAGTGCGAAACTATAGCGCAAAGCTGTTGAATAGTGGTGCAAAGTGTGGAAGTGGAGTGCAAAAAAGTGGAACTGTGGTTCAAAGTGCAAAACTAGTGCAAAGCAGTGTAAAAGTGGTGCAAAGTGTGGAAGTGGAGTGCAAAGCAGTGGAATAATGGTTCAAATGCGAAACTATAGTGCAAAGCAGTGGAATAGTGGCGCAAAGTGTGAAAGTGAAGTGCAAAGCAGTGGAATAGTGGTACAAAGTGCGAAACTGAAGTGCCAAATAGTGGTGCAAAGTGGGAAAGTGGAGTGCAAAATAGTGGAATAGTGGTTGAAAGTGTGGAAGTGGAGTGGAAAGCATTGGATTAGTGGTGCAACATGCGTAACTATAGTGCATAGTAGTGGAATAGTGGTACAAAGTGCGACACTAAAGTGCCAAATAGTGGTGCAAAGTGGGGAAGTGGAGTGCAAAATAGTGGAATAGTGGTTCAAAGTGTGAAAATATAACGGAAAGTAGTGTAATAGTGGTGAAAAGTGGGGAAGTGGAGTGCAAAGCAGTGGAATAGTGGTTCAAAGTGCAACACTAGTGCAAAACAGTGGAATAGTGGTGCAAAGTGTGGAAGTGGAGTGCAAAGCAGTGGAATAGTGGCGCAAAGTGGGGAAGTGGAGTGCAAAATAGTGGAATAATGGTGCAAAGTGCGAAACTGGATTGCAAAATAGTGGAATAGTGGTGCAACGTGCGTAACTATAGTGCATAGTAGTGGAAGAGTGGTACAAAATGCGACACTGAAGTGCCAAATAGTGGTGCAAAGTGGGGAAGTGGAGTGCAAAATAGTGGAATTGTGGTTCAAAGTGTGAAAATATAGCGGAAAGTAGTGGAATAGTGGTACAAAGTGCGAATCTGAAGTGCCAAATAGTGGTGCAAAGTGGGGAAGTGGAGTGCAAAGCAGTGGAATTGTGGTTCAAACTGCAAAACTAGTGCAAAACAGTGGAATAATGGTGCAAAGTGTGGAAGTGGAGTGCAAAGCAGTGGAATAGTGGTGCAAAGTGGGGAAGTGGAGTGCAAAGCAGTGGAATAGTTGTTCAAATGCGTAACTATAGTGCAAAGCAGTGGAAGAGTGGTGCAAAGTGAGAAACTATAGTGCAAAACAGTGGAATAGTGGTGTAAAGTGTGGAAGTGGAGTGCAAAATAGTGGAATAGTGGTGCAAAGTGTGGAAGTGGAATGCAAAGCAGTGGAATAATGGTTCAAATGCGAAACTATAGTGCAAAGCAGTGGAATAGTTGTGCACAGTGTGGAAGTGGAGTGCAAATCAGTGGAATAGTGGTACAAAGTGCGAATCTGAAGTGTCAAATAATGGTGCAAAGTGGGGAAGTGGAGTGCAAAATAGTGGAATAGTGGTTCAAAGAGCAAAACTAGTGCAAAACAGTGGAATAGTGGTTCAAATTGTGGAAGTGGAGTGCAAAGCAGTGGAATAGTGGTTCAAAGTGGGGAAGTGGAGTGCAAAATAGTGGAATAGTGGTGCAAAGGGCGAAACTATAGTGCAAAGCAGTCGAATAGTGGTTCAAAGTGCAAAACTAGTGCAAAGCAGTGGAATAGTGGTGCAAAGTGTGGAAGTGGAGTGGAAAGCATTGGAATAGTGGTTCAAAGTGCAAAACTAGTGCAAAGCAGTGGAATAGTGGTGCAAAGTGTGGAAGTGGAGTGGAAAGCATTGGAATAGTGGTGCAAAGTGTGAAACTATAGTGCAAAGCAGTCGAATAGTGGTGCAAAGTCCGAAACTGGAGTGCAAATTAGTGGAATAGTGGTACAAAGTGAGAAACTATAGTGTAAAGCAGAGGAATAGTGATACAAATGCGAAACTACAGTGCAAAGTAGTTGAACAGTGGTGCAAAGTGTGAAACTGGAGTGCAAAATAGTGGAATAGTGGTTCAAAGTGCGAAACTATAGCGCAAAGCTGTGGAATAGTGGTGCAAAGTGTGGAAGTGGAATGCAAAAAAGTTGAATTGTGGTTCAAAGTGTCGAAGTGGAGTGCAAAGCAGTGGAATAGTGGTTCAAAATGCAAAACTAGTGCAAAGCAGTGGAATAGTGGTGTAAAGTGTGGAAGTGGAGGGCAAAGCATTGGAATAGTGGTGCAAAGTGAGAAACTATAGTGCAAAGCAGTCGAATAGTGGTGCAAAGTCCGAAACTGAAGTGCCAAATAGTGGTGCAAAGTGGGAAAGTGGAGTGCAAAATAGTGGAATAGTGGTTCAAAGTGTGGAAGTGGAGTGGAAAGCATTGGATTAGTGGTGCAAAGTGCGAAACTATAGTGCAAAGCAGTCGAATAGTGGTGCAAAGTACGAAACTATAGTGCAAAACAGTGGAATAGTGATGCAAAGTGTGGAAGTGGAATGGAAAGCTATGGAATAATGGTTCAAATGCGAAACTATAGTGCAAAGCATTGGAATAGTGGTGTAAAGTGTGGAAGTGGAGTGCAAAATAGTGGAATAGTGGTTTAAAGTGTGGAAGTGGAGTGCAAAGCAGTGGAATAGTGGCTCAAAGTGCGAAACTATAGTGTAAAGCAGTGGAATAGTTGTGCAAAGTGTGGAAGTGGAGTGCAAAGCAGTGGAATAATGGTTCAAATGCGAAACTATAGTGTAAAGCAGTGGAATAGTGGTGCAAAGTGTGGAAGTGGAGTGCAAAACAGTGGAATAGTGGAACAAAGTGCGAATCTGAAGTGCCAAATAGTGGTGCAAAGTGGGGAAGTGGAGTGCAAAATAATGGATTAGTGGTTCAAAGTGTGGAATTGGAGTGCAAATCAGTGGAATAGTGGTTCAAAGTGCAAAACTAGTGCAAAACAGTGGAATAGTGGTGCCAAGTGTGGAAGTGGAGTGCAAAGCAGTGGAATGATGGTTCAAATGCGAAACTATAGTGCAAAGCAGTGGAATAGTGGTTCAAAGTGTGGAAGTGGAGTTCAAAGCAGTGGAATGGTGGTTCAAAGTGCAAAACTTGGGCAAAACAGTGGAATAGTGGTTCAAATTGTGGAAGTGGAGTGCAAAGCAGTGGAATAGTGGTTCAAAGTGCAAAACTAGTGCAAAACAGTGGAATAGTGGTACAAAGTGTGGAAGTGGAGTGCAAAGCAGAGGAATAATGGTGCAAAGTGGGGAAGTGGAGTGCAAAATAGTGGAATTGTGGTTCAAAGTGTCGAAGTGGAGTGCAAAGCAGTGGAATGGTGGTTCAAAGTGCAAAACTAGTGCAAAGCAGTGGAATAGTGGTGCAAAGTGTGGAAGTGGAGTGGAAAGCATTGGAATAGTGGTGCAAAGTGTGAAACTATAGTGCAAAGCAGTCGAATAGTGGTGCAAAGTCCGAAACTGGAGTGCAAATTAGTGGAATAGTGGTACAAAGTGAGAAACTATAGTGTAAAGCAGAGGAATAGTGATACAAATGCGAAACTACAGTGCAAAGTAGTTGAACAGTGGTGCAAAGTGTGAAACTGGAGTGCAAAATAGTGGAATAGTGGTTCAAAGTGCGAAACTATAGCGCAAAGCTGTGGAATAGTGGTGCAAAGTGTGGAAGTGGAATGCAAAAAAGTTGAATTGTGGTTCAAAGTGTCGAAGTGGAGTGCAAAGCAGTGGAATAGTGGTTCAAAATGCAAAACTAGTGCAAAGCAGTGGAATAGTGGTGTAAAGTGTGGAAGTGGAGTGCAAAGCATTGGAATAGTGGTGCAAAGTGTGAAACTATAGTGCAACGCAGTCGAATAGTGGTGCAAAGTCCGAAACTGAAGTGCCAAATAGTGGTGCAAAGTGGGAAAGTGGAGTGCAAAATAGTGGAATAGTGGTTCAAAGTGTGGAAGTGGAGTGGAAAGCATTGGATTAGTGGTGCAAAGTGCGAAACTATAGTGCAAAGCAGTCGAATAGTGGTGCAAAGTACGAAACTGGAGTGCAAAATAGTGGAATAGTGGTGCAAAGTACGAAACTGGATTGTAAAATAGTGGAATAGTGGTGCAACGTGCGTAACTATAGTGCATAGTAGTGGAATAGTGGTACAAAGTGCGAATATGAAGTGCCAAATAGTGGTGCAAAGTGGGGAAGTGGAATGCAAAGCAGTGGAATAGTGGTTCAAAGTGCAAAACTAGTACAAAACAGTGGAATAGTGGTGCAAAGTGTGGAAGTGGAGTGCAAAGCAGTGGAATAGTTGTGCAAAGTGGGGAAGTGGAGTGCAAAATAGTGGAATAGTGGTTCAAAGTGTGAAAATGGAGTGCAAAGCAGTGGAATAGTGGTTCAAATGCGTAACTATAGTGCAAAGCAGTGGAATAGTGATGCAAAGTGCAAAACTATAGTGCAAAGTAGTGGAATAGTGGTGCAAAGTGAGAAACTATAGTGCAAAACAGTGGAATAGTGGTGCAAAGTGTGGAAGTGGAATGCAAAGCAGTGGAATAATGGTTCAAATGCGAAACTATAGTGCAAAGCAGTGGAATAGTGGTGCACAGTGTGGAAGTGGAGTGCAAAGCAGTGGAATAGTGGTACAAAGTGCGAATCTGAAGTGCCAAATAGTGGTGCAAAGTGGGGAAGTGGAGTGCAAAATAGTGGAATAGTGGTTCAAAGTGTGGAAGTGGAGTGCAAAGCAGTGGAATAGTGGTTCGAAGTGCAAAACTAGTGCAAAACTGTGGAATAGTGGTGCAAAGTGTTGAAGTGGAGTGCAAAGCAGTGGAATGATGGTTCAAATGCGAAACTATAGTGCAAAGCAGTGGAATAGTGGTGCAAAGTGTGGAAGTGGAGTGCAAAGCAGTGGAATAGTGGTACAAAGTGCGAATATGAAGTGCCAAATAGTGGTGCAAAGTGGGGAAGTGGAGTGCAAGCAGTGGAATGGTGGTTCAAAGTGCAAAACTAGTGCAAAACTGTTGAATAGTGGTTCAAATTGTGGAAGTGGAGTGCAAAGCAGTGGAATAGTGGTTCAAAGTGCAAAACTAGTGCAAAACAGTGGAATAGTGGTGCAAAGTCCGAAACTGGAGTGCAAACTAGTGGAATAGTGGTACAAAGTGGGAAACTATAGTGTACAGCAGTGGAATAGTGATACAAATACGAAACTATAGTGCAAAGTAGTTGAACAGTGGTGCAAAGTGTGAAACTGGAGTGCAAAATAGTGGAATAGTGGTTCAAAGTGCGAAACTATAGCGCAAAGCTGTGGAATAGTGGTGCAAAGTGTGGAAGTGGAGTGCAAAAAAGTGGAATTGTGGTTCAAAGTGTCGAAGTGGAGTGCAAAGCAGTGGAATAGTGGTTCAAAGTGCAAAACTAGTGCAAAGCAGTGGAATAGTGGTGCAAAGTGTGGAAGTGGAGTGCAAAGCAGTGGAATAGTGGTGCAAAGTGTGAAAGTGAAGTGCAAAGCAGTGGAATAGTTGTACAAAGTGCGAAACTGAAGTGCCAAATAGTGGTGCAAAGTGGGAAAGTGGAATGCAAAATAGTGGAATAGTGGTTCAAAGTGTGGAAGTGGAGTGGAAAGCATTGGATTAGTAGTGCAAAGTGCGAAACTATAGTGCAAAGCAGTCGAATAGTGGTGCAAACTACGAAACTGGAGTGCAAACTAGTGGAATAGTGGTGCAAAGTGCGAAACTGGATTGCAAAATAGTGGAATAGTGGTGCAACGTGCGTAACTATAGTGCATAGTAGTGGAATAGTGGTACAAAGTGCGACACTGAAGTGCCAAATCGTGGTGCAAAGCGGGGAAGTGGAGTGAAAAATAGTCTAATAGTTGTTCAAAGTGCGAACATATAGTGGAAAGTAGTGGAATAGTGGTGCAAAGTGTGGAAGTGGCGTGCAAAGCAGTGGAATAGTGGTACAAAGTGCGAATCTGAAGTGCCAAATAGTGGTGCAAAGTGGGGATGTGGAGTGCAAAGCAGTGGAATAGTGGTTCAAAGTGCAAAACTAGTGCACAACAGTGGAATAGTGGAGTAAAGTGTGGAAGTGGAGTGCAAAGCAGTGGAATAGTGGTGCAAAGGGAGAAACTATAGTGCAAAATAGTGGAATAGTGGTGCAAAGTGTGAAAGTGGAATGCAATGCAGTGGAATAATGGTTCAAATGCGAAACTATAGTGCAAAGCAGTGGAATAGTGGTGCACAGTGTGGAAGTGGAGTGCAAAGCAGTGGAATAGTGGTACAAAGTGCGAATCTGAAGTGCCAATTAGTGGTGCAAAGTGGGGAAGTGGAGTGCAAAATAGTGGAATAGTGGTTCAAAGTGTGGAAGTGGAGTGCAAAGCAGTGGAATAGTGGTTCAAAGTGCAAAACTAGTGCAAAACAGTGGAATAGTGGTGCAAAGTGTTGAAGTGGAGTGCAAAGCAGTGGAATGATGGTTCAAATGCGAAACTATAGTGCTAAGCAGTGGAATAGTGGTGCAAAGTGTGGAAGTGGAGTGCAAAGCAGTGGAATAGTGGTACAAAGTGCGAATCTGATGTGCCAAATAGTGGTGCAAAGTGGGGAAGTGGAGTGCAAAGCAGTGGAATGGTGGTTCAAAGTGCAAAACTAGTGCAAAGTAGTGGAATAGTGGTTCAAAGTGCAAAACTAGAGCAAAACAGTGGAATAGTGGTGCAAAGTGTGGAAGTGGAGTGTAAAGCAGTGGAATAGTGGTGCAAAGTGGGGAAGTGGAGTGCAAAATAGTGGTTCAAAGTGTGGAAGTGGAGTGCAAAGCATTGAAATAGTGGTGCAAAGTGCGAAACTATAGTGCAAAGCAGTCGAATAGTGGTGCAAAGTCCAAAACTGGAGTGCAAACTAGTGGAATAGTGGTACAAAGTGAGAAACTATAGTGTAAAGCAGTGGAATAGTGATACAAATGCGAAGCTATAGTGCAAAGTAGTTGAACAGTGGTGCAAAGTGTGAAACTGGAGTGCAAAATAGTGGAATAGTGGTTCAAAGTGCGAAACTATAGCGCAAAGCTGTGGAATAGTGGTGCAAAGTGTGAAAGTGAAGTGCAAAGCAGTGGAATAGTGGTACAAAGTGCGAAACTGAAGTGCCAAATAGAGGTGCAAAGTGGGAAAGTGGAATGCAAAATAGTGGAATAGTGGTTGAAAGTGTGGAAGTGGAGTGGAAAGCATTGGATTAGTAGTGCAAAGTGCGAAACTATAGTGCAAAGCAGTCGAATAGTGGTGCAAAGTACGAAACTGGAGTGCAAAATAGTGGAATAGTGGTACAAAGTGCGACACTGAAGTGCCAAATAGTGGTGCAAAGTGGGAAAGTGGAGTGCAAAATAGTGGAATAGTGGTTGAAAATGTGGAAGTGGAGTGGAAAGCATTGGATTAGTAGTGCAAAGTGCGAAACTATAGTGCAAAGCAGTCAAATAGTGGTGCAAAGTACGAAACTGGAGTGCAAAATAATGGAATAGTGGTTCAAAGTGCGAAAATATAGCGGAAAGTAGTGGAATATTGGTGCAAAGTGTGAAAATGGAGTGCAAATAGTGGTGTAAAGTGTGGAAGTAGAGTGCAAAATAGTGGGATAGTGGTGCAAAGTGTGGAAGTGGAGTGCAAAATAGTGGAATAGTGGTTCAAAGTGCGAAACTATAGCGCAAAGCTGTGGAATAGTGGTGCAAAGTGTGGAAGTGGAGTGCAAAAAAGTGGAACTGTGGTTCAAAGTGCAAAACTAGTGCAAAGCAGTGTAAAAGTGGTGCAAAGTGTGGAAGTGGAGTGCAAAGCAGTGGAATAATGGTTCAAATGCGAAACTATAGTGCAAAGCAGTGGAATAGTGGCGCAAAGTGTGAAAGTGAAGTGCAAAGCAGTGGAATAGTGGTACAAAGTGCGAAACTGAAGTGCCAAATAGTGGTGCAAAGTGGGAAAGTGGAGTGCAAAATAGTGGAATAGTGGTTGAAAGTGTGGAAGTGGAGTGGAAAGCATTGGATTAGTGGTGCAACATGCGTAACTATAGTGCATAGTAGTGGAATAGTGGTACAAAGTGCGACACTAAAGTGCCAAATAGTGGTGCAAAGTGGGGAAGTGGAGTGCAAAATAGTGGAATAGTGGTTCAAAGTGTGAAAATATAACGGAAAGTAGTGTAATAGTGGTGAAAAGTGGGGAAGTGGAGTGCAAAGCAGTGGAATAGTGGTTCAAAGTGCAACACTAGTGCAAAACAGTGGAATAGTGGTGCAAAGTGTGGAAGTGGAGTGCAAAGCAGTGGAATAGTGGCGCAAAGTGGGGAAGTGGAGTGCAAAATAGTGGAATAATGGTGCAAAGTGCGAAACTGGATTGCAAAATAGTGGAATAGTGGTGCAACGTGCGTAACTATAGTGCATAGTAGTGGAAGAGTGGTACAAAATGCGACACTGAAGTGCCAAATAGTGGTGCAAAGTGGGGAAGTGGAGTGCAAAATAGTGGAATTGTGGTTCAAAGTGTGAAAATATAGCGGAAAGTAGTGGAATAGTGGTACAAAGTGCGAATCTGAAGTGCCAAATAGTGGTGCAAAGTGGGGAAGTGGAGTGCAAAGCAGTGGAATTGTGGTTCAAACTGCAAAACTAGTGCAAAACAGTGGAATAGTGGTGCAAAGTGTGGAAGTGGAGTGCAAAGCAGTGGAATAGTGGTGCAAAGTGGGGAAGTGGAGTGCAAAGCAGTGGAATAGTTGTTCAAATGCGTAACTATAGTGCAAAGCAGTGGAAGAGTGGTGCAAAGTGAGAAACTATAGTGCAAAACAGTGGAATAGTGGTGTAAAGTGTGGAAGTGGAGTGCAAAATAGTGGAATAGTGGTGCAAAGTGTGGAAGTGGAATGCAAAGCAGTGGAATAATGGTTCAAATGCGAAACTATAGTGCAAAGCAGTGGAATAGTTGTGCACAGTGTGGAAGTGGAGTGCAAATCAGTGGAATAGTGGTACAAAGTGCGAATCTGAAGTGTCAAATAATGGTGCAAAGTGGGGAAGTGGAGTGCAAAATAGTGGAATAGTGGTTCAAAGAGCAAAACTAGTGCAAAACAGTGGAATAGTGGTTCAAATTGTGGAAGTGGAGTGCAAAGCAGTGGAATAGTGGTTCAAAGTGGGGAAGTGGAGTGCAAAATAGTGGAATAGTGGTGCAAAGGGCGAAACTATAGTGCAAAGCAGTCGAATAGTGGTGCAAAGTCCAAAACTGGAGTGCAAACTAGTGGAATAGTGGTACAAAGTGAGAAACTATAGTGTAAAGCAGTGGAATAGTGGTACAAATGCGAAACTATAATGCAAAGTAGTTGAACAGTGGTGCAAAGTGTGAAACTGGAGTGCAAAATAGTGGAACAGTGGTTCAAAGTGCGAAACTATAGCGCAAAGCTGTGGAATAGTGGTGCAAAGTGTGGAAGTGGAGTGCAAAAAAGTGGAATTGTGGTTCAAAGTGTGGAAGTGGAGTGCAAAGCAGTGGAATAGTGGTTCAAAGTGCAAAACTAGTGCAAAGCAGTGGAATAGTGGTGCAAATTGTGAAAGTGAAGTGCAAAGCAGTGGAATAGTGGTACAAAGTGCGAAACTGAAGTGCCAAATAGTGGTGCAAAGTGGGAAAGTGGAGTGCAAAATAGCGGAATAGTGGTTGAAAGTGTGGAGGTGGAGTGGAAAGCATGGGATTAGCGGTGCAAAGTGCGAAACTATAGTGCAAAGCAGTCGAATAGTGGTGCAAAGTACGAAACTGGAGTGCAAAATAGTGGAATAGTGGTACAAAGTGCGACACTGAAGTGCCAAATAGTGGTGCAAAGTGGGGAAGTGGAGTGCAAAATAGTGGAATAGTGGTTCAAAGTGCGAAAATATATCGGAAAGTAGTGGAATATTGGTGCAAAGTGTGAAAATGGAGTGCAAAGCAGTAGAATAGTGGTTCAAATGCGTAACTATAGTGCAAAGCAGTGGAATAGTGTTGCAATGTGAGAAACTATAGTGCAAAACAGTGGAATAGTTGTGTAAAGTGTGGAAGTGGAGTGCAAAATAGTGGAATAGTGGTGAAAAGTGTGGAAGTGGAGTGCAAAGCAGTGCAATAATGGTTCAAATGTGAAACTATAGTGCAAATCAGTGGAATAGTCTTGCACAGTGTGGAAGTGGAGTGCAAAGCAGTGGAATAGTAGTACAAAGTGCGAATCTGAAGTGACAAATAGTGGTGCAAAGTTGGGAAGTGGAGTGCAAAATAGTAGAATAGTGGTTCAAAGTGCGGAAGTGGAGTGCAAAGCAGTGGAATAGTGGTTCAAAGTGCAAAACTAGTGCAAAACAGTGGAATAGTGGTGCAAAGTGTGGAAGTGGAGTGCAAAGCAGTGGAATGATGGTTCAAATGCGAAACTATAGTGCAAAGCACTGGAATAGTGGTGCAAAGTGCGAATACGAAGTGCCAAATAGTGGTGCAAAGTGGGGAAGTGGAGTGCAAAGAAGTGGAATGGTGGTTCAAAGTGCAAAACTAGTGCAAAACAGTGGAATAGTGGTTCAAATTGTGGAAGTGGAGTGCAAAGCAGTGGAATAGTGGTTCAAAGTGCAAAACTAGTGCAAAACAGTGGAATAGTGGTGCAAAGTCCGAAACTGTAGTGCAAACTAGTGGAATAGTGGTACAAAGTGAGAAAGTATAGTGTAAAGCAGTGGAATAGTGATACAAATGCGAAACTACAGTGCAAAGTAGTTGAACAGTGGTGCAAAGTGTGAAACTGGAGTGCAAAATAGTGGAATAGTGGTTCAAAGTGCGAAACTATAGCGCAAAGCTGTGGAATAGTGGTGCAAAGTGTGGAAGTGGAGTGCAAAAAAGTGGAATTGTGGTTCAAAGTGTCGAAGTGGAGTGCAAAGCAGTGGAATAGTGGTTTAAAGTGCAAAACTAGTGCAAAGCAGTGGAATAGTGGTGCAAAGTGTGGAAGTGGAGTGCAAAGCAGTGGAATAGTGGTGCAAAGTGTGAAAGTGAAGTGCAAAGCAGTGGAATAGTGGTTCAAAGTGCGAAACTGAAGTGCCAAATAGTGGTGCAAAGTGAGAAAGTGGAGTGTAAAATAGTGGAATAGTGGTTCAAAGTGTGGAAGTGGAGTGCAAAGCAGTGGAATAGTGGTTCAAAGTGCAAAACTAGTGCAAAACAGTGGAATAGTGGTGCAAAGTGTTGAAGTGGAGTGCAAAGCAGTGGAATGATGGTTCAAATGCGAAACTATAGTGCTAAGCAGTGGAATAGTGGTGCAAAGTGTGGAAGTGGAGTGCAAAGCAGTGGAATAGTGGTACAAAGTGCGAATCTGATGTGCCAAATAGTGGTGCAAAGTGGGGAAGTGGAGTGCAAAGCAGTGGAATGGTGGTTCAAAGTGCAAAACTAGTGCAAAGTAGTGGAATAGTGGTTCAAAGTGCAAAACTAGAGCAAAACAGTGGAATAGTGGTGCAAAGTGTGGAAGTGGAGTGTAAAGCAGTGGAATAGTGGTGCAAAGTGGGGAAGTGGAGTGCAAAATAGTGGTTCAAAGTGTGGAAGTGGAGTGCAAAGCATTGAAATAGTTGTGCAAAGTGCGAAACTATAGTGCAAAGCAGTCGAATAGTGGTGCAAAGTCCAAAACTGGAGTGCAAACTAGTGGAATAGTGGTACAAAGTGAGAAACTATAGTGTAAAGCAGTGGAATAGTGATACAAATGCGAAGCTATAGTGCAAAGTAGTTGAACAGTGGTGCAAAGTGTGAAACTGGAGTGCAAAATAGTGGAATAGTGGTTCAAAGTGCGAAACTATAGCGCAAAGCTGTGGAATAGTGGTGCAAAGTGTGAAAGTGAAGTGCAAAGCAGTGGAATAGTGGTACAAAGTGCGAAACTGAAGTGCCAAATAGAGGTGCAAAGTGGGAAAGTGGAGTGCAAAATAGTGGAATAGTGGTTGAAAGTGTGGAAGTGGAGTGGAAAGCATTGGATTAGTAGTGCAAAGTGCGAAACTATAGTGCAAAGCAGTCGAATAGTGGTGCAAAGTACGAAACTGGAGTGCAAAATAGTGGAATAGTGGTACAAAGTGCGACACTGAAGTGCCAAATAGTGGTGCAAAGTGGGAAAGTGGAGTGCAAAATAGTGGAATAGTGGTTGAAAATGTGGAAGTGGAGTGGAAAGCATTGGATTAGTAGTGCAAAGTGCGAAACTATAGTGCAAAGCAGTCGAATAGTGGTGCAAAGTACGAAACTGGAGTGCAAAATAATGGAATAGTGGTTCAAAGTGCGAAAATATAGCGGAAAGTAGTGGAATATTGGTGCAAAGTGTGAAAATGGAGTGCAAATAGTGGTGTAAAGTGTGGAAGTAGAGTGCAAAATAGTGGGATAGTGGTGCAAAGTGTGGAAGTGGAGTGCAAAATAGTGGAATAGTGGTTCAAAGTGCGAAACTATAGCGCAAAGCTGTGGAATAGTGGTGCAAAGTGTGGAAGTGGAGTGCAAAAAAGTGGAACTGTGGTTCAAAGTGCAAAACTAGTGCAAAGCAGTGTAAAAGTGGTGCAAAGTGTGGAAGTGGAGTGCAAAGCAGTGGAATAATGGTTCAAATGCGAAACTATAGTGCAAAGCAGTGGAATAGTGGCGCAAAGTGTGAAAGTGAAGTGCAAAGCAGTGGAATAGTGGTACAAAGTGCGAAACTGAAGTGCCAAATAGTGGTGCAAAGTGGGAAAGTGGAGTGCAAAATAGTGGAATAGTGGTTGAAAGTGTGGAAGTGGAGTGGAAAGCATTGGATTAGTGGTGCAACATGCGTAACTATAGTGCATAGTAGTGGAATAGTGGTACAAAGTGCGACACTAAAGTGCCAAATAGTGGTGCAAAGTGGGGAAGTGGAGTGCAAAATAGTGGAATAGTGGTTCAAAGTGTGAAAATATAACGGAAAGTAGTGTAATAGTGGTGAAAAGTGGGGAAGTGGAGTGCAAAGCAGTGGAATAGTGGTTCAAAGTGCAACACTAGTGCAAAACAGTGGAATAGTGGTGCAAAGTGTGGAAGTGGAGTGCAAAGCAGTGGAATAGTGGCGCAAAGTGGGGAAGTGGAGTGCAAAATAGTGGAATAATGGTGCAAAGTGCGAAACTGGATTGCAAAATAGTGGAATAGTGGTGCAACGTGCGTAACTATAGTGCATAGTAGTGGAAGAGTGGTACAAAATGCGACACTGAAGTGCCAAATAGTGGTGCAAAGTGGGGAAGTGGAGTGCAAAATAGTGGAATTGTGGTTCAAAGTGTGAAAATATAGCGGAAAGTAGTGGAATAGTGGTACAAAGTGCGAATCTGAAGTGCCAAATAGTGGTGCAAAGTGGGGAAGTGGAGTGCAAAGCAGTGGAATTGTGGTTCAAACTGCAAAACTAGTGCAAAACAGTGGAATAGTGGTGCAAAGTGTGGAAGTGGAGTGCAAAGCAGTGGAATAGTGGTGCAAAGTGGGGAAGTGGAGTGCAAAGCAGTGGAATAGTTGTTCAAATGCGTAACTATAGTGCAAAGCAGTGGAAGAGTGGTGCAAAGTGAGAAACTATAGTGCAAAACAGTGGAATAGTGGTGTAAAGTGTGGAAGTGGAGTGCAAAATAGTGGAATAGTGGTGCAAAGTGTGGAAGTGGAATGCAAAGCAGTGGAATAATGGTTCAAATGCGAAACTATAGTGCAAAGCAGTGGAATAGTTGTGCACAGTGTGGAAGTGGAGTGCAAATCAGTGGAATAGTGGTACAAAGTGCGAATCTGAAGTGTCAAATAATGGTGCAAAGTGGGGAAGTGGAGTGCAAAATAGTGGAATAGTGGTTCAAAGAGCAAAACTAGTGCAAAACAGTGGAATAGTGGTTCAAATTGTGGAAGTGGAGCGCAAAGCAGTGGAATAGTGGTTCAAAGTGCAAAACTAGTGCAAAACAGTGGAATAGTGGTGCAAAGTGGGGAAGTGGAGTGCAAAATAGTGGAATAGTGGTTCAAAGTGTGGAAGTGGAGTGCAAAGCATTGGAATAGTGGTGCAAAGGGCGAAACTATAGTGCAAAGCAGTCGAATAGTGGTGCAAAGTCCAAAACTGGAGTGCAAACTAGTGGAATAGTGGTACAAAGTGAGAAACTATAGTGTAAAGCAGTGGAATAGTGGTACAAATGCGAAACTATAATGCAAAGTAGTTGAACAGTGGTGCAAAGTGTGAAACTGGAGTGCAAAATAGTGGAACAGTGGTTCAAAGTGCGAAACTATAGCGCAAAGCTGTGGAATAGTGGTGCAAAGTGTGGAAGTGGAGTGCAAAAAAGTGGAATTGTGGTTCAAAGTGTGGAAGTGGAGTGCAAAGCAGTGGAATAGTGGTTCAAAGTGCAAAACTAGTGCAAAGCAGTGGAATAGTGGTGCAAATTGTGAAAGTGAAGTGCAAAGCAGTGGAATAGTGGTACAAAGTGCGAAACTGAAGTGCCAAATAGTGGTGCAAAGTGGGAAAGTGGAGTGCAAAATAGCGGAATAGTGGTTGAAAGTGTGGAGGTGGAGTGGAAAGCATGGGATTAGCGGTGCAAAGTGCAAAACTATAGTGCAAAGCAGTCGAATAGTGGTGCAAAGTACGAAACTGGAGTGCAAAATAGTGGAATAGTGGTTCAAAGTGCGAAAATATATCGGAAAGTAGTGGAATATTGGTGCAAAGTGTGAAAATGGAGTGCAAAGCAGTAGAATAGTGGTTCAAATGCGTAACTATAGTGCAAAGCAGTGGAATAGTGTTGCAATGTGAGAAACTATAGTGCAAAACAGTGGAATAGTTGTGTAAAGTGTGGAAGTGGAGTGCAAAATAGTGGAATAGTGGTGAAAAGTGTGGAAGTGGAGTGCAAAGCAGTGCAATAATGGTTCAAATGCGAAACTATAGTGCAAATCAGTGGAATAGTCTTGCACAGTGTGGAAGTGGAGTGCAAAGCAGTGGAATAGTAGTACAAAGTGCGAATCTGAAGTGACAAATAGTGGTGCAAAGTTGGGAAGTGGAGTGCAAAATAGTAGAATAGTGGTTCAAAGTGCGGAAGTGGAGTGCAAAGCAGTGGAATAGTGGTTCAAAGTGCAAAACTAGTGCAAAACAGTGGAATAGTGGTGCAAAGTGTGGAAGTGGAGTGCAAAGCAGTGGAATGATGGTTCAAATGCGAAACTATAGTGCAAAGCAGTGGAATAGTGGTGCAAAGTGCGAATACGAAGTGCCAAATAGTGGTGCAAAGTGGGGAAGTGGAGTGCAAAGAAGTGGAATGGTGGTTCAAAGTGCAAAACTAGTGCAAAACAGTGGAATAGTGGTTCAAATTGTGGAAGTGGAGTGCAAAGCAGTGGAATAGTGGTTCAAAGTGCAAAACTAGTGCAAAACAGTGGAATAGTGGTGCAAAGTCCGAAACTGTAGTGCAAACTAGTGGAATAGTGGTACAAAGTGAGAAAGTATAGTGTAAAGCAGTGGAATAGTGATACAAATGCGAAACTACAGTGCAAAGTAGTTGAACAGTGGTGCAAAGTGTGAAACTGGAGTGCAAAATAGTGGAATAGTGGTTCAAAGTGCGAAACTATAGCGCAAAGCTGTGGAATAGTGGTGCAAAGTGTGGAAGTGGAGTGCAAAAAAGTGGAATTGTGGTTCAAAGTGTCGAAGTGGAGTGCAAAGCAGTGGAATAGTGGTTTAAAGTGCAAAACTAGTGCAAAGCAGTGGAATAGTGGTGCAAAGTGTGGAAGTGGAGTGCAAAGCAGTGGAATAGTGGTGCAAAGTGTGAAAGTGAAGTGCAAAGCAGTGGAATAGTGGTTCAAAGTGCGAAACTGAAGTGCCAAATAGTGGTGCAAAGTGAGAAAGTGGAGTGTAAAATAGTGGAATAGTGGTTCAAAGTGTGGAAGTGGAGTGGAAAGCATTGGATTAGTGGTGCAAAGTGCGAAACTATATTGCAAAGCAGTCGAATAGTGGTGCAAAGTACGAAACTGGAGTGCAAAATAGTGGAATAGTGGTGCAAAGTGCGAAACTGGATTGCAAAATAGTGGAATAGTGGTGCAACGTGTGTAACTATAGTGCATAGCAGTTGAATAGTGGTGCAAAGTCCAAAACTGGAGTGCAAACTAGTGGAATAGTGGTACAAAGTGAGAAACTATAGTGTAAAGCAGTGGAATAGTGGTACAAATGCGAAACTATAGTGCAAAGTAGTTGAACAGTGGTGCAAAGTGTGAAACTGGAGTGCAAAATAGTGGAATAGTGGTTCAAAGTGCAAAACTAGTGCAAAGCAGTGGAATAGTGGTGCAAATTGTGAAAGTGAAGTGCAAAGCAGTGGAATAGTGGTACAAAGTGCGAAACTGAAGTGCCAAATAGTGGTGCAAAGTGGGAAAGTGGAGTGCAAAATAGCGGAATAGTGGTTGAAAGTGTGGAGGTGGAGTGGAAAGCATTGGATTAGCGGTGCAAAGTGCGAAACTATAGTGCAAAGCAGTCGAATAGTGGTGCAAAGTACGAAACTGGAGTGCAAAATAGTGGAATAGTGGTACAAAGTGCGACACTGAAGTGCCAAATAGTGGTGCAAAGTGGGGAAGTGGAGTGCAAAATAGTGGAATAGTGGTTCAAAGTGCGAAAATATATCGGAAAGTAGTGGAATATTGGTGCAAAGTGTGAAAATGGAGTGCAAAGCAGTAGAATAGTGGTTCAAATGCGTAACTATAGTGCAAAGCAGTGGAATAGTGTTGCAATGTGAGAAACTATAGTGCAAAACAGTGGAATAGTTGTGTAAAGTGTGGAAGTGGAGTGCAAAATAGTGGAATAGTGGTGAAAAGTGTGGAAGTGGAGTGCAAAGCAGTGGAATAATGGTTCAAATGCGAAACTATAGTGCAAATCAGTGGAATAGTGGTGCACAGTGTGGAAGTGGAGTGCAAAGCAGTGGAATAGTAGTACAAAGTGCGAATCTGAAGTGACAAATAGTGGTGCAAAGTTGGGAAGTGGAGTGCAAAATAGTAGAATAGTGGTTCAAAGTGCGGAAGTGGAGTGCAAAGCAGTGGAATAGTGGTTCAAAGTGCAAAACTAGTGCAAAACAGTGGAATAGTGGTGCAAAGTGTGGAAGTGGAGTGCAAAGCAGTGGAATGATGGTTCAAATGCGAAACTATAGTGCAAAGCAGTGGAATAGTGGTGCAAAGTGCGAATATGAAGTGCCAAATAGTGGTGCAAAGTGGGGAAGTGGAGTGCAAAGAAGTGGAATGGTGGTTCAAAGTGCAAAACTAGTGCAAAACAGTGGAATAGTGGTTCAAATTGTGGAAGTGGAGTGCAAAGCAGTGGAATAGTGGTTCAAAGTCCGAAACTGTAGTGCAAACTAGTGGAATAGTGGTACAAAGTGAGAAAGTATAGTGTAAAGCAGTGGAATAGTGATACAAATGCGAAACTACAGTGCAAAGTAGTTGAACAGTGGTGCAAAGTGTGAAACTGGAGTGCAAAATAGTGGAATAGTGGTTCAAAGTGCGAAACTATAGCGCAAAGCTGTGGAATAGTGGTGCAAAGTGTGGAAGTGGAGTGCAAACAAGTGGAATTGTGGTTCAAAGTGTCGAAGTGGAGTGCAAAGCAGTGGAATAGTGGTTTAAAGTGCAAAACTAGTGCAAAGCAGTGGAATAGTGGTGCAAAGTGTGGAAGTGGAGTGCAAAGCAGTGGAATAGTGGTGCAAAGTGTGAAAGTGATGTGCAAAGCAGTGGAATAGTGGTTCAAAGTGCGAAACTGAAGTGCCAAGTAGTGGTGCAAAGTGAGAAAGTGGAGTGTAAAATAGTGGAATAGTGGTTCAAAGTGTGGAAGTGGAGTGGAAAGCATTGCATTAGTGGTGCAAAGTGCGAAACTATATTGCAAAGCAGTCGAATAGTGGTGCAAAGTACGAAACTGGAGTGCAAAATAGTGGAATAGTGGTGCAAAGTGCGAAACTGGATTGCAAAATAGTGGAATAGTGGTGCAACGTGTGTAACTATAGTGCATAGCAGTCGAATAGTGGTGCAAAGTCCAAAACTGGAGTGCAAACTAGTGGAATAGTGGTACAAAGTGAGAAACTATAGTGTAAAGCAGTGGAATAGTGGTACAAATGCGAAACTATAGTGCAAAGTAGTTGAACAGTGGTGCAAAGTGTGAAACTGGAGTGCAAAATAGTGGAATAGTGGTTCAAAGTGCAAAACTAGTGCAAAGCAGTGGAATAGTGGTGCAAATTGTGAAAGTGAAGTGCAAAGCAGTGGAATAGTGGTACAAAGTGCGAAACTGAAGTGCCAAATAGTGGTGCAAAGTGGGAAAGTGGAGTGCAAAATAGTGGAATAGTGGTTGAAAGTGTGGAAGTGGAGTGGAAAGCATTGGATTAGTGGTGCAACATGCGTAACTATAGTGCATAGTAGTGGAATAGTGGTACAAAGTGCGACACTAAAGTGCCAAATAGTGGTGCAAAGTGGGGAAGTGGAGTGCAAAATAGTGGAATAGTGGTTCAAAGTGTGAAAATATAACGGAAAGTAGTGTAATAGTGGTGAAAAGTGGGGAAGTGGAGTGCAAAGCAGTGGAATAGTGGTTCAAAGTGCAACACTAGTGCAAAACAGTGGAATAGTGGTGCAAAGTGTGGAAGTGGAGTGCAAAGCAGTGGAATAGTGGCGCAAAGTGGGGAAGTGGAGTGCAAAATAGTGGAATAATGGTGCAAAGTGCGAAACTGGATTGCAAAATAGTGGAATAGTGGTGCAACGTGCGTAACTATAGTGCATAGTAGTGGAAGAGTGGTACAAAATGCGACACTGAAGTGCCAAATAGTGGTGCAAAGTGGGGAAGTGGAGTGCAAAATAGTGGAATTGTGGTTCAAAGTGTGAAAATATAGCGGAAAGTAGTGGAATAGTGGTACAAAGTGCGAATCTGAAGTGCCAAATAGTGGTGCAAAGTGGGGAAGTGGAGTGCAAAGCAGTGGAATTGTGGTTCAAACTGCAAAACTAGTGCAAAACAGTGGAATAGTGGTGCAAAGTGTGGAAGTGGAGTGCAAAGCAGTGGAATAGTGGTGCAAAGTGGGGAAGTGGAGTGCAAAGCAGTGGAATAGTTGTTCAAATGCGTAACTATAGTGCAAAGCAGTGGAAGAGTGGTGCAAAGTGAGAAACTATAGTGCAAAACAGTGGAATAGTGGTGTAAAGTGTGGAAGTGGAGTGCAAAATAGTGGAATAGTGGTGCAAAGTGTGGAAGTGGAGTGCAAAGCAGTGGAATAGTGGCGCAAAGTGGGGAAGTGGAGTGCAAAATAGTGGAATAATGGTGCAAAGTGCGAAACTGGATTGCAAAATAGTGGAATAGTGGTGCAACGTGCGTAACTATAGTGCATAGTAGTGGAAGAGTGGTACAAAATGCGACACTGAAGTGCCAAATAGTGGTGCAAAGTGGGGAAGTGGAGTGCAAAATAGTGGAATTGTGGTTCAAAGTGTGAAAATATAGCGGAAAGTAGTGGAATAGTGGTACAAAGTGCGAATCTGAAGTGCCAAATAGTGGTGCAAAGTGGGGAAGTGGAGTGCAAAGCAGTGGAATTGTGGTTCAAACTGCAAAACTAGTGCAAAACAGTGGAATAGTGGTGCAAAGTGTGGAAGTGGAGTGCAAAGCAGTGGAATAGTGGTGCAAAGTGGGGAAGTGGAGTGCAAAGCAGTGGAATAGTTGTTCAAATGCGTAACTATAGTGCAAAGCAGTGGAAGAGTGGTGCAAAGTGAGAAACTATAGTGCAAAACAGTGGAATAGTGGTGTAAAGTGTGGAAGTGGAGTGCAAAATAGTGGAATAGTGGTGCAAAGTGTGGAAGTGGAATGCAAAGCAGTGGAATAATGGTTCAAATGCGAAACTATAGTGCAAAGCAGTGGAATAGTTGTGCACAGTGTGGAAGTGGAGTGCAAATCAGTGGAATAGTGGTACAAAGTGCGAATCTGAAGTGTCAAATAATGGTGCAAAGTGGGGAAGTGGAGTGCAAAATAGTGGAATAGTGGTTCAAAGAGCAAAACTAGTGCAAAACAGTGGAATAGTGGTTCAAATTGTGGAAGTGGAGTGCAAAGCAGTGGAATAGTGGTTCAAAGTGCAAAACTAGTGCAAAACAGTGGAATAGTGGTGCAAAGTGGGGAAGTGGAGTGCAAAATAGTGGAATAATGGTTCAAAGTGTGGAAGTGGAGTGCAAAGCATTGGAATAGTGGTGCAAAGGGCGAAACTATAGTGCAAAGCAGTCGAATAGTGGTGCAAAGTCCAAAACTGGAGTGCAAACTAGTGGAATAGTGGTACAAAGTGAGAAACTATAGTGTAAAGCAGTGGAATAGTGGTACAAATGCGAAACTATAATGCAAAGTAGTTGAACAGTGGTGCAAAGTGTGAAACTGGAGTGCAAAATAGTGGAACAGTGGTTCAAAGTGCGAAACTATAGCGCAAAGCTGTGGAATAGTGGTGCAAAGTGTGGAAGTGGAGTGCAAAAAAGTGGAATTGTGGTTCAAAGTGTGGAAGTGGAGTGCAAAGCAGTGGAATAGTGGTTCAAAGTGCAAAACTAGTGCAAAGCAGTGGAATAGTGGTGCAAATTGTGAAAGTGAAGTGCAAAGCAGTGGAATAGTGGTACAAAGTGCGAAACTGAAGTGCCAAATAGTGGTGCAAAGTGGGAAAGTGGAGTGCAAAATAGCGGAATAGTGGTTGAAAGTGTGGAGGTGGAGTGGAAAGCATGGGATTAGCGGTGCAAAGTGCGAAACTATAGTGCAAAGCAGTCGAATAGTGGTGCAAAGTACGAAACTGGAGTGCAAAATAGTGGAATAGTGGTACAAAGTGCGACACTGAAGTGCCAAATAGTGGTGCAAAGTGGGGAAGTGGAGTGCAAAATAGTGGAATAGTGGTTCAAAGTGCGAAAATATATCGGAAAGTAGTGGAATATTGGTGCAAAGTGTGAAAATGGAGTGCAAAGCAGTAGAATAGTGGTTCAAATGCGTAACTATAGTGCAAAGCAGTGGAATAGTGTTGCAATGTGAGAAACTATAGTGCAAAACAGTGGAATAGTTGTGTAAAGTGTGGAAGTGGAGTGCAAAATAGTGGAATAGTGGTGAAAAGTGTGGAAGTGGAGTGCAAAGCAGTGCAATAATGGTTCAAATGCGAAACTATAGTGCAAATCAGTGGAATAGTCTTGCACAGTGTGGAAGTGGAGTGCAAAGCAGTGGAATAGTAGTACAAAGTGCGAATCTGAAGTGACAAATAGTGGTGCAAAGTTGGGAAGTGGAGTGCAAAATAGTAGAATAGTGGTTCAAAGTGCGGAAGTGGAGTGCAAAGCAGTGGAATAGTGGTTCAAAGTGCAAAACTAGTGCAAAACAGTGGAATAGTGGTGCAAAGTGTGGAAGTGGAGTGCAAAGCAGTGGAATGATGGTTCAAATGCGAAACTATAGTGCAAAGCAGTGGAATAGTGGTGCAAAGTGCGAATACGAAGTGCCAAATAGTGGTGCAAAGTGGGGAAGTGGAGTGCAAAGAAGTGGAATGGTGGTTCAAAGTGCAAAACTAGTGCAAAACAGTGGAATAGTGGTTCAAATTGTGGAAGTGGAGTGCAAAGCAGTGGAATAGTGGTTCAAAGTGCAAAACTAGTGCAAAACAGTGGAATAGTGGTGCAAAGTCCGAAACTGTAGTGCAAACTAGTGGAATAGTGGTACAAAGTGAGAAAGTATAGTGTAAAGCAGTGGAATAGTGATACAAATGCGAAACTACAGTGCAAAGTAGTTGAACAGTGGTGCAAAGTGTGAAACTGGAGTGCAAAATAGTGGAATAGTGGTTCAAAGTGCGAAACTATAGCGCAAAGCTGTGGAATAGTGGTGCAAAGTGTGGAAGTGGAGTGCAAAAAAGTGGAATTGTGGTTCAAAGTGTCGAAGTGGAGTGCAAAGCAGTGGAATAGTGGTTTAAAGTGCAAAACTAGTGCAAAGCAGTGGAATAGTGGTGCAAAGTGTGGAAGTGGAGTGCAAAGCAGTGGAATAGTGGTGCAAAGTGTGAAAGTGAAGTGCAAAGCAGTGGAATAGTGGTTCAAAGTGCGAAACTGAAGTGCCAAATAGTGGTGCAAAGTGAGAAAGTGGAGTGTAAAATAGTGGAATAGTGGTTCAAAGTGTGGAAGTGGAGTGGAAAGCATTGGATTAGTGGTGCAAAGTGCGAAACTATATTGCAAAGCAGTCGAATAGTGGTGCAAAGTACGAAACTGGAGTGCAAAATAGTGGAATAGTGGTGCAAAGTGCGAAACTGGATTGCAAAATAGTGGAATAGTGGTGCAACGTGTGTAACTATAGTGCATAGCAGTTGAATAGTGGTGCAAAGTCCAAAACTGGAGTGCAAACTAGTGGAATAGTGGTACAAAGTGAGAAACTATAGTGTAAAGCAGTGGAATAGTGGTACAAATGCGAAACTATAGTGCAAAGTAGTTGAACAGTGGTGCAAAGTGTGAAACTGGAGTGCAAAATAGTGGAATAGTGGTTCAAAGTGCAAAACTAGTGCAAAGCAGTGGAATAGTGGTGCAAATTGTGAAAGTGAAGTGCAAAGCAGTGGAATAGTGGTACAAAGTGCGAAACTGAAGTGCCAAATAGTGGTGCAAAGTGGGAAAGTGGAGTGCAAAATAGCGGAATAGTGGTTGAAAGTGTGGAGGTGGAGTGGAAAGCATTGGATTAGCGGTGCAAAGTGCGAAACTATAGTGCAAAGCAGTCGAATAGTGGTGCAAAGTACGAAACTGGAGTGCAAAATAGTGGAATAGTGGTACAAAGTGCGACACTGAAGTGCCAAATAGTGGTGCAAAGTGGGGAAGTGGAGTGCAAAATAGTGGAATAGTGGTTCAAAGTGCGAAAATATATCGGAAAGTAGTGGAATATTGGTGCAAAGTGTGAAAATGGAGTGCAAAGCAGTAGAATAGTGGTTCAAATGCGTAACTATAGTGCAAAGCAGTGGAATAGTGTTGCAATGTGAGAAACTATAGTGCAAAACAGTGGAATAGTTGTGTAAAGTGTGGAAGTGGAGTGCAAAATAGTGGAATAGTGGTGAAAAGTGTGGAAGTGGAGTGCAAAGCAGTGGAATAATGGTTCAAATGCGAAACTATAGTGCAAATCAGTGGAATAGTGGTGCACAGTGTGGAAGTGGAGTGCAAAGCAGTGGAATAGTAGTACAAAGTGCGAATCTGAAGTGACAAATAGTGGTGCAAAGTTGGGAAGTGGAGTGCAAAATAGTAGAATAGTGGTTCAAAGTGCGGAAGTGGAGTGCAAAGCAGTGGAATAGTGGTTCAAAGTGCAAAACTAGTGCAAAACAGTGGAATAGTGGTGCAAAGTGTGGAAGTGGAGTGCAAAGCAGTGGAATGATGGTTCAAATGCGAAACTATAGTGCAAAGCAGTGGAATAGTGGTGCAAAGTGCGAATATGAAGTGCCAAATAGTGGTGCAAAGTGGGGAAGTGGAGTGCAAAGAAGTGGAATGGTGGTTCAAAGTGCAAAACTAGTGCAAAACAGTGGAATAGTGGTTCAAATTGTGGAAGTGGAGTGCAAAGCAGTGGAATAGTGGTTCAAAGTCCGAAACTGTAGTGCAAACTAGTGGAATAGTGGTACAAAGTGAGAAAGTATAGTGTAAAGCAGTGGAATAGTGATACAAATGCGAAACTACAGTGCAAAGTAGTTGAACAGTGGTGCAAAGTGTGAAACTGGAGTGCAAAATAGTGGAATAGTGGTTCAAAGTGCGAAACTATAGCGCAAAGCTGTGGAATAGTGGTGCAAAGTGTGGAAGTGGAGTGCAAACAAGTGGAATTGTGGTTCAAAGTGTCGAAGTGGAGTGCAAAGCAGTGGAATAGTGGTTTAAAGTGCAAAACTAGTGCAAAGCAGTGGAATAGTGGTGCAAAGTGTGGAAGTGGAGTGCAAAGCAGTGGAATAGTGGTGCAAAGTGTGAAAGTGATGTGCAAAGCAGTGGAATAGTGGTTCAAAGTGCGAAACTGAAGTGCCAAGTAGTGGTGCAAAGTGAGAAAGTGGAGTGTAAAATAGTGGAATAGTGGTTCAAAGTGTGGAAGTGGAGTGGAAAGCATTGCATTAGTGGTGCAAAGTGCGAAACTATATTGCAAAGCAGTCGAATAGTGGTGCAAAGTACGAAACTGGAGTGCAAAATAGTGGAATAGTGGTGCAAAGTGCGAAACTGGATTGCAAAATAGTGGAATAGTGGTGCAACGTGTGTAACTATAGTGCATAGCAGTCGAATAGTGGTGCAAAGTCCAAAACTGGAGTGCAAACTAGTGGAATAGTGGTACAAAGTGAGAAACTATAGTGTAAAGCAGTGGAATAGTGGTACAAATGCGAAACTATAGTGCAAAGTAGTTGAACAGTGGTGCAAAGTGTGAAACTGGAGTGCAAAATAGTGGAATAGTGGTTCAAAGTGCAAAACTAGTGCAAAGCAGTGGAATAGTGGTGCAAATTGTGAAAGTGAAGTGCAAAGCAGTGGAATAGTGGTACAAAGTGCGAAACTGAAGTGCCAAATAGTGGTGCAAAGTGGGAAAGTGGAGTGCAAAATAGCGGAATAGTGGTTGAAAGTGTGGAGGTGGAGTGGAAAGCATTGGATTAGCGGTGCAAAGTGCGAAACTATAGTGCAAAGCAGTCGAATAGTGGTGCAAAGTACGAAACTGGAGTGCAAAATAGTGGAATAGTGGTACAAAGTGCGACATTGAAGTGCCAAATAGTGGTGCAAAGTGGGGAAGTGGAGTGCAAAATAGTGGAATAGTGGTTCAAAGTGCGAAAATATATCGGAAAGTAGTGGAATATTGGTGCAAAGTGTGAAAATGGAGTGCAAAGCAGTAGAATAGTGGTTCAAATGCGTAACTATAGTGCAAAGCAGTGGAATAGTGTTGCAATGTGAGAAACTATAGTGCAAAACAGTGGAATAGTTGTGTAAAGTGTGGAAGTGGAGTGCAAAATAGTGGAATAGTGGTGAAAAGTGTGGAAGTGGAGTGCAAAGCAGTGGAATAATGGTTCAAATGCGAAACTATAGTGCAAATCAGTGGAATAGTGGTGCACAGTGTGGAAGTGGAGTGCAAAGCAGTGGAATAGTAGTACAAAGTGCGAATCTGAAGTGACAAATAGTGGTGCAAAGTTGGGAAGTGGAGTGCAAAATAGTAGAATAGTGGTTCAAAGTGCGGAAGTGGAGTGCAAAGCAGTGGAATAGTGGTTCAAAGTGCAAAACTAGTGCAAAACAGTGGAATAGTGGTGCAAAGTGTGGAAGTGGAGTGCAAAGCAGTGGAATGATGGTTCAAATGCGAAACTATAGTGCAAAGCAGTGGAATAGTGGTGCAAAGTGCGAATATGAAGTGCCAAATAGTGGTGCAAAGTGGGGAAGTGGAGTGCAAAGAAGTGGAATGGTGGTTCAAAGTGCAAAACTAGTGCAAAACAGTGGAATAGTGGTTCAAATTGTGGAAGTGGAGTGCAAAGCAGTGGAATAGTGGTTCAAAGTCCGAAACTGTAGTGCAAACTAGTGGAATAGTGGTACAAAGTGAGAAAGTATAGTGTAAAGCAGTGGAATAGTGATACAAATGCGAAACTACAGTGCAAAGTAGTTGAACAGTGGTGCAAAGTGTGAAACTGGAGTGCAAAATAGTGGAATAGTGGTTCAAAGTGCGAAACTATAGCGCAAAGCTGTGGAATAGTGGTGCAAAGTGTGGAAGTGGAGTGCAAACAAGTGGAATTGTGGTTCAAAGTGTCGAAGTGGAGTGCAAAGCAGTGGAATAGTGGTTTAAAGTGCAAAACTAGTGCAAAGCAGTGGAATAGTGGTGCAAAGTGTGGAAGTGGAGTGCAAAGCAGTGGAATAGTGGTGCAAAGTGTGAAAGTGATGTGCAAAGCAGTGGAATAGTGGTTCAAAGTGCGAAACTGAAGTGCCAAGTAGTGGTGCAAAGTGAGAAAGTGGAGTGTAAAATAGTGGAATAGTGGTTCAAAGTGTGGAAGTGGAGTGGAAAGCATTGCATTAGTGGTGCAAAGTGCGAAACTATATTGCAAAGCAGTCGAATAGTGGTGCAAAGTACGAAACTGGAGTGCAAAATAGTGGAATAGTGGTGCAAAGTGCGAAACTGGATTGCAAAATAGTGGAATAGTGGTGCAACGTGTGTAACTATAGTGCATAGCAGTCGAATAGTGGTGCAAAGTCCAAAACTGGAGTGCAAACTAGTGGAATAGTGGTACAAAGTGAGAAACTATAGTGTAAAGCAGTGGAATAGTGGTACAAATGCGAAACTATAGTGCAAAGTAGTTGAACAGTGGTGCAAAGTGTGAAACTGGAGTGCAAAATAGTGGAACAGTGGTTCAAAGTGCGAAACTATAGCGCAAAGCTGTGGAATAGTGGTGAAAAGTGTGGAAGTGGAGTGCAAAAAAGTGGAATTGTGGTTCAAAGTGTGGAAGTGGAGTGCAAAGCAGTGGAATAGTGGTTCAAAGTGCAAAACTAGTGCAAAGCAGTGGAATAGTGGTGCAAATTGTGAAAGTGAAGTGCAAAGCAGTGGAATAGTGGTACAAAGTGCGAAACTGAAGTGCCAAATAGTGGTGCAAAGTGGGAAAGTGGAGTGCAAAATAGTGGAATAGTGGTACAAAGTGCGACACTGAAGTGCCAAATAGTGGTGCAAAGTGGGGAAGTGGAGTGCAAAGTAGTGGAATAGTGGTTCAAAGTGCGAAAATATATCGGAAAGTAGTGGAATATTGGTGCAAAGTGTGAAAATGGAGTGCAAAGCAGTAGAATAGTGGTTCAAATGCGTAACTATAGTGCAAAGCAGTGGAATAGTGTTGCAATGTGAGAAACTATAGTGCAAAACAGTGGAATAGTTGTGTAAAGTGTGGAAGTGGAGTGCAAAATAGTGGAATAGTGGTGAAAAGTGTGGAAGTGGAGTGCAAAGCAGTGGAATAATGGTTCAAAGGCGAAACTATAGTGCAAATCAGTGGAATAGTGGTGCACAGTGTGGAAGTGGAGTGCAAAGCAGTGGAATAGTAGTACAAAGTGCGAATCTGAAGTGACAAATAGTGGTGCAAAGTTGGGAAGTGGAGTGCAAAATAGTAGAATAGTGGTTCAAAGTGCGGAAGTGGAGTGCAAAGCAGTGGAATAGTGGTTCAAAGTGCAAAACTAGTGCAAAACAGTGGAATAGTGGTGCAAAGTGTGGAAGTGGAGTGCAAAGCAGTGGAATGATGGTTCAAATGCGAAACTATAGTGCAAAGCAGTGGAATAGTGGTGCAAAGTGCGAATACGAAGTGCCAAATAGTGGTGCAAAGTGGGGAAGTGGAGTGCAAAGAAGTGGAATGGTGGTTCAAAGTGCAAAACTAGTGCAAAACAGTGGAATAGTGGTTCAAATTGTGGAAGTGGAGTGCAAAGCAGTGGAATAGTGGTTCAAAGTGCAAAACTAGTGCAAAACAGTGGAATAGTGGTGCAAAGTCCGAAACTGTAGTGCAAACTAGTGGAATAGTGGTACAAAGTGAGAAAGTATAGTGTAAAGCAGTGGAATAGTGATACAAATGCGAAACTACAGTGCAAAGTAGTTGAACAGTGGTGCAAAGTGTGAAACTGGAGTGCAAAATAGTGGAATAGTGGTTCAAAGTGCGAAACTATAGTGCAAAGCAGTGGAACAGTGGTGCAAAGTGTGGAAGTGGAGTGCAAAGCAGTGGAATAGTGGTGCAAAGTGTGAAAGTGAAGTGCAAAGCAGTGGAATAGTGGTTCAAAGTGCGAAACTGAAGTGCCAAATAGTGGTGCAAAGTGAGAAAGTGGAGTGTAAAATAGTGGAATAGTGGTTCAAAGTGTGGAAGTGGAGTGGAAAGCATTGGATTAGTGGTGCAAAGTGCGAAACTATATTGCAAAGCAGTCGAATAGTGGTGCAAAGTACGAAACTGGAGTGCAAAATAGTGGAATAGTGGTGCAAAGTGCGAAACTGGATTGCAAAATAGTGGAATAGTGGTGCAACGTGTGTAACTATAGTGCATATCAGTCGAATAGTGGTGCAAAGTCCAAAACTGGAGTGCAAACTAGTGGAATAGTGGTACAAAGTGAGAAACTATAGTGTAAAGCAGTGGAATAGTGGTACAAATGCGAAACTATAGTGCAAAGTAGTTGAACAGTGGTGCAAAGTGTGAAACTGGAGTGCAAAATAGTGGAACAGTGGTTCAAAGTGCGAAACTATAGCACAAAGCTGTGGAATAGTGGTGCAAAGTGTGGAAGTGGAGTGCAAAAAAGTGGAATTGTGGTTCAAAGTGTGGAAGTGGAGTGCAAAGCAGTGGAATAGTGGTTCAAAGTGCAAAACTAGTGCAAAGCAGTGGAATAGTGGTGCAAATTGTGAAAGTGAAGTGCAAAGCAGTGGAATAGTGGTGCAAAGTGGGAAAGTGGAATGCAAAATAGCGGAATAGTGGTTGAAAGTGTGGAGGTGGAGTGGAAAGCATTGGATTAGCGGTGCAAAGTGCGAAACTATAGTGCAAAGCAGTCGAATAGTGGTGCAAAGTACGAAACTGGAGTGCAAAATAGTGGAATAGTGGTACAAAGTGCGACACTGAAGTGCCAAATAGTGGTGCAAAGTGGGGAAGTGGAGTGCAAAATAGTGGAATAGTGGTTCAAAGTGCGAAAATATATCGGAAAGTAGTGGGATATTGGTGCAAAGTGTGAAAATGGAGTGCAAAGCAGTAGAATAGTGGTTCAAATGCGTAACTATAGTGCAAAGCAGTGGAATAGTGTTGCAATGTGAGAAACTATAGTGCAAAACAGTGGAATAGTTGTGTAAAGTGTGGAAGTGGAGTGCAAAATAGTGGAATAGCGGTGAAAAGTATGGAAGTGGAGTGCAAAGCAGTGGAATAATGGTTCCAATGCGAAACTATAGTGCAAAGCAGTGGAATAGTAGTACAAAGTGCGAATCTGAAGTGACAAATAGTGGTGCAAAGTTGGGAAGTGGAGTGCAAAATAGTAGAATAGTGGTTCAAAGTGCGGAAGTGGAGTGCAAAGCAGTGGAATAGTGGTTCAAAGTGCAAAACTAGTGCAAAACAGTGGAATAGTGGTGCAAAGTGTGGAAGTGGAGTGCAAAGCAGTGGAATGATGGTTCAAATGCGAAACTATAGTGCAAAGCAGTGGAATAGTGGTGCAAAGTGCGAATACGAAGTGCCAAATAGTGGTGCAAAGTGGGGAAGTGGACTGCAAAGAAGTGGAATGGTGGTTCAAAGTGCAAAACTAGTGCAAAACAGCGGAATAGTGGTTCAAATTGTGGAAGTGGAGTGCAAAGCAGTGGAATAGTGGTTCAAAGTGCAAAACTAGTGCAAAACAGTGGAATAGTGGTGCAAAGTCCGAAACTGTAGTGCAAACTAGTGGAATAGTGGTACAAAGTGAGAAAGTATAGTGTAAAGCAGTGGAATAGTGATACAAATGCGAAACTACAGTGCAAAGTAGTTGAACAGTGGTGCAAAGTGTGAAACTGGAGTGCAAAATAGTGGAATAGTGGTTCAAAGTGCGAAACTATAGCGCAAAGCTGTGGAATAGTGGTGCAAAGTGTGGAAGTGGAGTGCAAAAAAGTGGAATTGTGGTTCAAAGTGTCGAAGTGGAGTGCAAAGCAGTGGAATAGTGGTTTAAAGTGCAAAACTAGTGCAAAGCAGTGGAATAGTGGTGCAAAGTGTGGAAGTGGAGTGCAAAGCAGTGGAATAGTGGTGCAAAGTGTGAAAGTGAAGTGCAAAGCAGTGGAATAGTGGTTCAAAGTGCGAAACTGAAGTGCCAAATAGTGGTGCAAAGTGAGAAAGTGGAGTGCAAAATAGTGGAATAGTGGTTCAAAGTGTGGAAGTGGAGTGGAAAGCATTGGATTAGTGGTGCAAAGTGCGAAACTATATTGCAAAGCAGTCGAATAGTGGTGCAAAGTACGAAACTGGAGTGCAAAATAGTGGAATAGTGGTGCAAAGTGAGAAACTGGATTGCAAAATAGTGGAATAGTGGTGCAACGTGTGTAACTATAGTGCATAGTAGTGGAATAGTGGTACAAAGTGCGAAACTGAAGTGCCAAATAGTGGTGCAAAGTGGGGAAGTGGAGTGCAAAATAGTCTAATAGTGGTTCAAAGTGCGAACATATAGTGGAAAGTAGTGGAATAGTAGTGCAAAGTGTGGAAGTGGCGTGCAAAGCAGCGGAATAGTGGTACAAAGTGCGAATCTGAAGTGCCAAATAGTGGTGCAAAGTGGGGGAAGTGGAGTGCAAAGCAGTGGAATAGTGGTGCAATGTGTGGAAGTGGAGTGCAAAGCAGTGGAATAGTGGTGCAAAGTGGGGAAGTGGAGTGCAAAATAGTGGAATAGTGGTTCAAAGTGTGAAAATGGAGTGCAAAGCAGTGGAATAGTGGTGCAAAGTGAGAAACTATAGCGCAAAACTGTGGAATAGTGGTGTAAAGTGTGGAAGTGGTGTGCAAAATAGTGGAATAGTGGTGCAAAGTCTGGAAGTGGAATGCAAAGCAGTGGAATAATGGTTCAAATGCGAAACTATAGTGCAAAGCAGTGGAATAGTGGTGCACAGTGTGGAAGTGGAGTGCAAAGCAGTGGAATAGTGGTACAAAGTGCGAATCTGAAGTGCCAAATAGTGGTGCAAAGTGGGAAAGTGGAGTGCAAAATAGTGGAATAGTGGTTCAAAGTGTGGAAGTGGAGTGCAAAGCAGTGGAATAGTGGTTCAAAGTGCAAAACTAGTGAAAAACAGTGGAATAGTGGTGCAAAGTGTTGAAGTGGAGTGCAAAGCAGTGGAATTATGGTTCAAATGCGAAACTATAGTGCAAAGCAGTGGAATAGTGGTGCAAAGTGTGGAAGTGGAGTGCAAAGCAGTGGAATGGTGGTTCAAAGTGCAAAACTAGTGCAAAACAGTGGAATAGTGGTGCAAAGTGTGGAAGTGGAGTGCAAAGCAGTGGAATGGTGGTGCAAAGTGGGGAAGTGGAGTGCAAAATAGTGGTTCAAAGTGTGGAAGTGGAGTGCAAAACATTGGAATAGTGGTGCAAAGTGCGAAACTATAGTGCAAAGCAGTCGAATAGTGGTGCAAAGTCCAAAACTGGAGTGCAAACTAGTGGAATAGTGGTACAAAGTGAGAAACTATAGTGTAAAGCAGTGGAATAGTGGTACAAATGCGCAACAATAGTGCAAAGTAGTTGAACAGTGGTGCAAAGTGTGAAACTGGAGTGCAAAATAGTGGAATAGTGGTACAAATGCGCAACTATAGTGCAAAGTAGTTGAACAGTGGTGCAAAGTGTGAAACTGGAGTGCAAAAAAGTGGAATTGTGGTTCAAAGTGTGGAAATGGAGTGCAAAACTAGTGCAAAGCAGTGGAATAGTGGTGCAAAATGTGAAAGTGAAGTGTAAAGCAGTGGAATAGTGGTACAAAGTGCGAAACTGAAGTGCCAAATAGAGGTGCAAAGTGGGAAAGTGGAGTGCAAAATAGTGGAATAGTGGTTTAAAGTGAGGAAGTGGAGTGGAAAGCATTGGATTAATGGTGCAAAGTGCGAACCTATAGTGCAAAGCAGTCGAATAGTGGTGCAAAGTACGAAACTGGAGTGCAAAATAGTGGAATAGTGGTACAAAGTGCGACACTGAAGTGCCAAATAGTGGTGCAAAGTGGGAAAGTGGAGTGCAAAATAGTGGAATAGTGGTTGAAAGTGTGGAAGTGGAGTGGAAAGCGTTGGATTAGTGGTGCAAAGTGCGAAACTATAGTGCAAAGCAGTCGAATATTGGTGCAAAGTCCGAAACTATAGTGTAAAGCAGTGGAATAGTGATACAAATGCGAAACTACAGTGCAAAGTAGTTGAACAGTGGTGCAAAGTGTGCAACTGAAGTGCAAAATAGTGGAATAGTGGTTCAAAGTGCGAAACTATAGCGCAAAGCTGTGAAACAGTGGTGCAAAGTGTGGAAGTGGAGTGCAAAAAAGTGGAACTGTGGTTCAAAGTGCAAAACTAGTGCAAAGCAGTGTAAAAGTGGTGCAAAGTGTGGAAGTGGAGTGCAAAGCAGTGGAATAATGGTTCAAATGCGAAACTATAGTGCAAAGCAGTGGAATAGTGGCGCAAAGTGTGAAAGTGAAGTGCAAAGCATTGGAATAGTGGTACAAAGTGCGAAACTGAAGTGCCAAATAGTGGTGCAAAGTGGGAAAGTGGAGTGCAAAATAGTGGAATAGTGGTTCAGAGTGTGGAAGTGGAGTGGAAAGCAGTGGAATAGTGGTTCAAAGTGCAAAACTAGTGCAAAACAGTGGAATAGTGGTGCAAAGTGTTGAAGTGGAGTGCAAAGCAGTGAAATGATGGTTCCAATGCGAAACTATAGTGCAAAGCAGTGGAATAGTGGTGCATAGTGTGGAAGTGGAGTGCAAAGCAGTGGAATAGTGGTACAAAGTGCGAATCTGAAGTGCCAAATAGTGGTGCAAAGTGGGGGAAGTGGAGTGCAAAGCAGTGGAATGGTGGTTCAAAGTGCAAAACTAGTGCAAAACATTGGAATAGTGGTGCAAAGTGTGGAAGTGGAGTGCAAAGCAGTGGAATAGTGGTGCAAAATGGGGAAGTGGAGTGCAAAATAGTGGAATAGTGGTTCAAATGCGAAACTATAGTGCAAAGCAGTGGAATAGTAGTACAAAGTGCGAATCTGAAGTGCCAAATAGTGGTGCAAAGTTGGAAAGTGGAGTGCAAAATAGTGGAATAGTGGTTCAAAGTGTGGAAGTGGAGTGCAAAGCAGTGGAATGGTGGTTCAAAGTGAAAACTAGTTCAAAACAGTGGAATAGTGGTTCAAATTGTGGAAGTGGAGTGCAAAGCAGTGGAATAGTGGTTCAAAGTGCGAACCTATAGCGCAAAGTTGTGGAATAGTAGTGCAAAGTGCGAAACTATTGCGCAAAGCTGTGGAATAGTGGTGCAAAGTGTGGAAGTGGAGTGCAAAGCAGTGGAATAGTGGTTCAAAGTGCAAAACTAGTGCAAAACAGTGGAATAGTGGTGCAAATTGTGGAAGTGGAGTGCAAAGCAGTGGAATAGTGGTGCAAAATGGGGAAGTGGAGTGCAAAATAGTGGAATAGTGGTTCAAAGTGTGGAAGTGGAGTACAAAGCATTGGAATAGTGGTGCAAAGTGCGAAACTATAGTGCAAAGCAGTCGAATAGTGGTGCAAAGTCCAAAACTGGAGTGCAAACTAGTGGAATAGTGGTACAAAGTGAGAAACTATAGTGTAAAGTAGTGGAATAGTGGTATAAATGCGAAACTATAGTACAAAGTAGTTGAACAGTGGTGCAAAGTGTGAAACTGGAGTGCAAAATAGTGGAACAGTGGTTCAAAGTGCGAAACTATAGCGCAAAGCAGTGGAATAGTGGTGCAAAGTGTGGAAGTGGAGTGCAAAAAAGTGGAATTGTGGTTCAAAGTGTGGAAGTGGAGTGCAAAGCTGTGGAATAGCGGTTCAAAGTGCAAAACTAGTGCAAAGCAGTGGAATAGTGGTGCAAAGTGTGGAAGTGGAGTGCAAAGCAGTGGAATAGTGGTGCAAAGTGTGAAAGTGAAGTGCAAAGCAGTGGAATAGTGGTTCAAAGTGCGAAACTGAAGTGCCAAATAGTGGTGCAAAGTGAGAAAGTGGAGTGCAAAATAGTGGAATAGTGGTTCAAAGTGTGGAAGTGGAGTGGAAAGCATTGGATTAGTGGTGCAAAGTGCGAAACTATATTGCAAAGCAGTCGAATAGTGGTGCAAAGTACGAAACTGGAGTGCAAAATAGTGGAATAGTGGTGCAAAGTGAGAAACTGGATTGCAAAATAGTGGAATAGTGGTGCAACGTGTGTAACTATAGTGCATAGTAGTGGAATAGTGGTACAAAGTGCGAAACTGAAGTGCCAAATAGTGGTGCAAAGTGGGGAAGTGGAGTGCAAAATAGTCTAATAGTGGTTCAAAGTGCGAACATATAGTGGAAAGTAGTGGAATAGTAGTGCAAAGTGTGGAAGTGGCGTGCAAAGCAGCGGAATAGTGGTACAAAGTGCGAATCTGAAGTGCCAAATAGTGGTGCAAAGTGGGGGAAGTGGAGTGCAAAGCAGTGGAATAGTGGTGCAATGTGTGGAAGTGGAGTGCAAAGCAGTGGAATAGTGGTGCAAAGTGGGGAAGTGGAGTGCAAAATAGTGGAATAGTGGTTCAAAGTGTGAAAATGGAGTGCAAAGCAGTGGAATAGTGGTGCAAAGTGAGAAACTATAGCGCAAAACTGTGGAATAGTGGTGTAAAGTGTGGAAGTGGTGTGCAAAATAGTGGAATAGTGGTGCAAAGTGTGGAAGTGGAATGCAAAGCAGTGGAATAATGGTTCAAATGCGAAACTATAGTGCAAAGCAGTGGAATAGTGGTGCACAGTGTGGAAGTGGAGTGCAAAGCAGTGGAATAGTGGTACAAAGTGCGAATCTGAAGTGCCAAATAGTGGTGCAAAGTGGGAAAGTGGAGTGCAAAATAGTGGAATAGTGGTTCAAAGTGTGGAAGTGGAGTGCAAAGCAGTGGAATAGTGGTTCAAAGTGCAAAACTAGTGAAAAACAGTGGAATAGTGGTGCAAAGTGTTGAAGTGGAGTGCAAAGCAGTGGAATTATGGTTCAAATGCGAAACTATAGTGCAAAGCAGTGGAATAGTGGTGCAAAGTGTGGAAGTGGAGTGCAAAGCAGTGGAATGGTGGTTCAAAGTGCAAAACTAGTGCAAAACAGTGGAATAGTGGTGCAAAGTGTGGACGTGGAGTGCAAAGCAGTGGAATGGTGGTGCAAAGTGGGGAAGTGGAGTGCAAAATAGTGGTTCAAAGTGTGGAAGTGGAGTGCAAAACATTGGAATAGTGGTGCAAAGTGCGAAACTATAGTGCAAAGCAGTCGAATAGTGGTGCAAAGTCCAAAACTGGAGTGCAAACTAGTGGAATAGTGGTACAAAGTGAGAAACTATAGTGTAAAGCAGTGGAATAGTGGTACAAATACGCAACAATAGTGCAAAGTAGTTGAACAGTGGTGCAAAGTGTGAAACTGGAGTGCAAAATAGTGGAATAGTGGTTCAAAGTGCGAAACTATAGCGCAAAGCTGTGGAATAGTGGTACAAAGTGAGAAACTATAGTGTAAAGCAGTGGAATAGTGGTACAAATGCGCAACTATAGTGCAAAGTAGTTGAACAGTGGTGCAAAGTGTGAAACTGGAGTGCAAAAAAGTGGAATTGTGGTTCAAAGTGTGGAAATGGAGTGCAAAACTAGTGCAAAGCAGTGGAATAGTGGTGCAAAATGTGAAAGTGAAGTGTAAAGCAGTGGAATAGTGGTACAAAGTGCGAAACTGAAGTGCCAAATAGAGGTGCAAAGTGGGAAAGTGGAGTGCAAAATAGTGGAATAGTGGTTTAAAGTGAGGAAGTGGAGTGGAAAGCATTGGATTAATGGTGCAAAGAGCGAACCTATAGTGCAAAGCAGTCGAATAGTGGTGCAAAGTACGAAACTGGAGTGCAAAATAGTGGAATAGTGGTACAAAGTGCGACACTGAAGTGCCAAATAGTGGTGCAAAGTGGGAAAGTGGAGTGCAAAATAGTGGAATAGTGGTTGAAAGTGTGGAAGTGGAGTGGAAAGCGTTGGATTAGTGGTGCAAAGTGCGAAACTATAGTGCAAAGCAGTCGAATATTGGTGCAAAGTCCGAAACTGGAGTGGAAACTTGTGGAATAGTGGTACAAAGTGAGAAACTATAGTGTAAAGCAGTGGAATAGTGATACAAATGCGAAACTACAGTGCAAAGTAGTTGAACAGTGGTGCAAAGTGTGCAACTGAAGTGCAAAATAGTGGAATAGTGGTTCAAAGTGCGAAACTATAGCGCAAAGCTGTGAAACAGTGGTGCAAAGTGTGGAAGTGGAGTGCAAAAAAGTGGAACTGTGGTTCAAAGTGCAAAACTAGTGCAAAGCAGTGTAAAAGTGGTGCACAGTGTGGAAGTGGAGTGCAAAGCAGTGGAATAGTGGTACAAAGTGCGATTCTGAAGTGCCAAATAGTGGTGCAAAGTGGGAAAGTGGAGTGCAAAATAGTGGAATAGTGGTTCAAAGTGTGGAAGTGGAGTGCAAAGCAGTGGAATAGTGGTTCAAAGTGCAAAACTAGTGAAAAACAGTGGAATAGTGGTGCAAAGTGTTGAAGTGGAGTGCAAAGCAGTGGAATTATGGTTCAAATGCGAAACTATAGTGCAAAGCAGTGGAATAGTGGTGCAAAGTGTGGAAGTGGAGTGCAAAGCAGTGGAATGGTGGTTCAAAGTGCAAAACTAGTGCAAAACAGTGGAATAGTGGTGCAAAGTGTGGAAGTGGAGTGCAAAGCAGTGGAATGGTGGTGCAAAGTGGGGAAGTGGAGTGCAAAATAGTGGTTCAAAGTGTGGAAGTGGAGTGCAAAACATTGGAATAGTGGTGCAAAGTGCGAAACTATAGTGCAAAGCAGTCGAATAGTGGTGCAAAGTCCAAAACTGGAGTGCAAACTAGTGGAATAGTGGTACAAAGTGAGAAACTATAGTGTAAAGCAGTGGAATAGTGGTACAAATGCGCAACAATAGTGCAAAGTAGTTGAACAGTGGTGCAAAGTGTGAAACTGGAGTGCAAAATAGTGGAATAGTGGTTCAAAGTGCGAAACTATAGCGCAAAGCTGTGGAATAGTGGTACAAAGTGAGAAACTATAGTGTAAAGCAGTGGAATAGTGGTACAAATGCGCAACTATAGTGCAAAGTAGTTGAACAGTGGTGCAAAGTGTGAAACTGGAGTGCAAAAAAGTGGAATTGTGGTTCAAAGTGTGGAAATGGAGTGCAAAACTAGTGCAAAGCAGTGGAATAGTGGTGCAAAATGTGAAAGTGAAGTGTAAAGCAGTGGAATAGTGGTACAAAGTGCGAAACTGAAGTGCCAAATAGAGGTGCAAAGTGGGAAAGTGGAGTGCAAAATAGTGGAATAGTGGTTTAAAGTGAGGAAGTGGAGTGGAAAGCATTGGATTAATGGTGCAAAGTGCGAACCTATAGTGCAAAGCAGTCGAATAGTGGTGCAAAGTACGAAACTGGAGTGCAAAATAGTGGAATAGTGGTACAAAGTGCGACACTGAAGTGCCAAATAGTGGTGCAAAGTGGGAAAGTGGAGTGCAAAATAGTGGAATAGTGGTTGAAAGTGTGGAAGTGGAGTGGAAAGCGTTGGATTAGTGGTGCAAAGTGCGAAACTATAGTGCAAAGCAGTCGAATATTGGTGCAAAGTCCGAAACTATAGTGTAAAGCAGTGGAATAGTGATACAAATGCGAAACTACAGTGCAAAGTAGTTGAACAGTGGTGCAAAGTGTGCAACTGAAGTGCAAAATAGTGGAATAGTGGTTCAAAGTGCGAAACTATAGCGCAAAGCTGTGAAACAGTGGTGCAAAGTGTGGAAGTGGAGTGCAAAAAAGTGGAACTGTGGTTCAAAGTGCAAAACTAGTGCAAAGCAGTGTAAAAGTGGTGCAAAGTGTGGAAGTGGAGTGCAAAGCAGTGGAATAATGGTTCAAATGCGAAACTATAGTGCAAAGCAGTGGAATAGTGGCGCAAAGTGTGAAAGTGAAGTGCAAAGCATTGGAATAGTGGTACAAAGTGCGAAACTGAAGTGCCAAATAGTGGTGCAAAGTGGGAAAGTGGAGTGCAAAATAGTGGAATAGTGGTTCAGAGTGTGGAAGTGGAGTGGAAAGCAGTGGAATAGTGGTTCAAAGTGCAAAACTAGTGCAAAACAGTGGAATAGTGGTGCAAAGTGTTGAAGTGGAGTGCAAAGCAGTGAAATGATGGTTCCAATGCGAAACTATAGTGCAAAACAGTGGAATAGTGGTGCATAGTGTGGAAGTGGAGTGCAAAGCAGTGGAATAGTGGTACAAAGTGCGAATCTGAAGTGCCAAATAGTGGTGCAAAGTGGGGGAAGTGGAGTGCAAAGCAGTGGAATGGTGGTTCAAAGTGCAAAACTAGTGCAAAACATTGGAATAGTGGTGCAAAGTGTGGAAGTGGAGTGCAAAGCAGTGGAATAGTGGTGCAAAATGGGGAAGTGGAGTGCAAAATAGTGGAATAGTGGTTCAAATGCGAAACTATAGTGCAAAGCAGTGGAATAGTAGTACAAAGTGCGAATCTGAAGTGCCAAATAGTGGTGCAAAGTTGGAAAGTGGAGTGCAAAATAGTGGAATAGTGGTTCAAAGTGTGGAAGTGGAGTGCAAAGCAGTGGAATGGTGGTTCAAAGTGAAAACTAGTTCAAAACAGTGGAATAGTGGTTCAAATTGTGGAAGTGGAGTGCAAAGCAGTGGAATAGTGGTTCAAAGTGCGAACCTATAGCGCAAAGTTGTGGAATAGTAGTGCAAAGTGCGAAACTATTGCGCAAAGCTGTGGAATAGTGGTGCAAAGTGTGGAAGTGGAGTGCAAAGCAGTGGAATAGTGGTTCAAAGTGCAAAACTAGTGCAAAATAGTGGAATAGTGGTGCAAATTGTGGAAGTGGAGTGCAAAGCAGTGGAATAGTGGTGCAAAATGGGGAAGTGGAGTGCAAAATAGTGGAATAGTGGTTCAAAGTGTGGAAGTGGAGTACAAAGCATTGGAATAGTGGTGCAAAGTGCGAAACTATAGTGCAAAGCAGTCGAATAGTGGTGCAAAGTCCAAAACTGGAGTGCAAACTAGTGGAATAGTGGTACAAAGTGAGAAACTATAGTGTAAAGTAGTGGAATAGTGGTATAAATGCGAAACTATAGTACAAAGTAGTTGAACAGTGGTGCAAAGTGTGAAACTGGAGTGCAAAATAGTGGAACAGTGGTTCAAAGTGCGAAACTATAGCGCAAAGCAGTGGAATAGTGGTGCAAAGTGTGGAAGTGGAGTGCAAAAAAGTGGAATTGTGGTTCAAAGTGTGGAAGTGGAGTGCAAAGCTGTGGAATAGCGGTTCAAAGTGCAAAACTAGTGCAAAGCAGTGGAATAGTGGTGCAAAGTGTGGAAGTGGAGTGCAAAGCAGTGGAATAGTGGTGCAAAGTGTGAAAGTGAAGTGCAAAGCAGTGGAATAGTGGTTCAAAGTGCGAAACTGAAGTGCCAAATAGTGGTGCAAAGTGAGAAAGTGGAGTGCAAAATAGTGGAATAGTGGTTCAAAGTGTGGAAGTGGAGTGGAAAGCATTGGATTAGTGGTGCAAAGTGCGAAACTATATTGCAAAGCAGTCGAATAGTGGTGCAAAGTACGAAACTGGAGTGCAAAATAGTGGAATAGTGGTGCAAAGTGAGAAACTGGATTGCAAAATAGTGGAATAGTGGTGCAACGTGTGTAACTATAGTGCATAGTAGTGGAATAGTGGTACAAAGTGCGAAACTGAAGTGCCAAATAGTGGTGCAAAGTGGGGAAGTGGAGTGCAAAATAGTCTAATAGTGGTTCAAAGTGCGAACATATAGTGGAAAGTAGTGGAATAGTAGTGCAAAGTGTGGAAGTGGCGTGCAAAGCAGCGGAATAGTGGTACAAAGTGCGAATCTGAAGTGCCAAATAGTGGTGCAAAGTGGGGGAAGTGGAGTGCAAAGCAGTGGAATAGTGGTGCAATGTGTGGAAGTGGAGTGCAAAGCAGTGGAATAGTGGTGCAAAGTGGGGAAGTGGAGTGCAAAATAGTGGAATAGTGGTTCAAAGTGTGAAAATGGAGTGCAAAGCAGTGGAATAGTGGTGCAAAGTGAGAAACTATAGCGCAAAACTGTGGAATAGTGGTGTAAAGTGTGGAAGTGGTGTGCAAAATAGTGGAATAGTGGTGCAAAGTGTGGAAGTGGAATGCAAAGCAGTGGAATAATGGTTCAAATGCGAAACTATAGTGCAAAGCAGTGGAATAGTGGTGCACAGTGTGGAAGTGGAGTGCAAAGCAGTGGAATAGTGGTACAAAGTGCGAATCTGAAGTGCCAAATAGTGGTGCAAAGTGGGAAAGTGGAGTGCAAAATAGTGGAATAGTGGTTCAAAGTGTGGAAGTGGAGTGCAAAGCAGTGGAATAGTGGTTCAAAGTGCAAAACTAGTGAAAAACAGTGGAATAGTGGTGCAAAGTGTTGAAGTGGAGTGCAAAGCAGTGGAATTATGGTTCAAATGCGAAACTATAGTGCAAAGCAGTGGAATAGTGGTGCAAAGTGTGGAAGTGGAGTGCAAAGCAGTGGAATGGTGGTTCAAAGTGCAAAACTAGTGCAAAACAGTGGAATAGTGGTGCAAAGTGTGGAAGTGGAGTGCAAAGCAGTGGAATGGTGGTGCAAAGTGGGGAAGTGGAGTGCAAAATAGTGGTTCAAAGTGTGGAAGTGGAGTGCAAAACATTGGAATAGTGGTGCAAAGTGCGAAACTATAGTGCAAAGCAGTCGAATAGTGGTGCAAAGTCCAAAACTGGAGTGCAAACTAGTGGAATAGTGGTACAAAGTGAGAAACTATAGTGTAAAGCAGTGGAATAGTGGTACAAATGCGCAACAATAGTGCAAAGTAGTTGAACAGTGGTGCAAAGTGTGAAACTGGAGTGCAAAATAGTGGAATAGTGGTTCAAAGTGCGAAACTATAGCGCAAAGCTGTGGAATAGTGGTACAAAGTGAGAAACTATAGTGTAAAGCAGTGGAATAGTGGTACAAATGCGCAACTATAGTGCAAAGTAGTTGAACAGTGGTGCAAAGTGTGAAACTGGAGTGCAAAAAAGTGGAATTGTGGTTCAAAGTGTGGAAATGGAGTGCAAAACTAGTGCAAAGCAGTGGAATAGTGGTGCAAAATGTGAAAGTGAAGTGTAAAGCAGTGGAATAGTGGTACAAAGTGCGAAACTGAAGTGCCAAATAGAGGTGCAAAGTGGGAAAGTAGAGTGCAAAATAGTGGAATAGTGGTTTAAAGTGAGGAAGTGGAGTGGAAAGCATTGGATTAATGGTGCAAAGTGCGAACCTATAGTGCAAAGCAGTCGAATAGTGGTGCAAAGTACGAAACTGGAGTGCAAAATAGTGGAATAGTGGTACAAAGTGCGACACTGAAGTGCCAAATAGTGGTGCAAAGTGGGAAAGTGGAGTGCAAAATAGTGGAATAGTGGTTGAAAGTGTGGAAGTGGAGTGGAAAGCGTTGGATTAGTGGTGCAAAGTGCGAAACTATAGTGCAAAGCAGTCGAATATTGGTGCAAAGTCCGAAACTGGAGTGGAAACTTGTGGAATAGTGGTACAAAGTGAGAAACTATAGTGTAAAGCAGTGGAATAGTGATACAAATGCGAAACTACAGTGCAAAGTAGTTGAACAGTGGTGCAAAGTGTGCAACTGAAGTGCAAAATAGTGGAATAGTGGTTCAAAGTGCGAAACTATAGCGCAAAGCTGTGAAACAGTGGTGCAAAGTGTGGAAGTGGAGTGCAAAAAAGTGGAACTGTGGTTCAAAGTGCAAAACTAGTACAAAGCAGTGTAAAAGTGGTGCAAAGTGTGGAAGTGGAGTGCAAAGCAGTGGAATAATGGTTCAAATGCGAAACTATAGTGCAAAGCAGTGGAATAGTGGCGCAAAGTGTGAAAGTGAAGTGCAAAGCATTGGAATAGTGGTACAAAGTGCGAAACTGAAGTGCCAAATAGTGGTGCAAAGTGGGAAAGTGGAGTGCAAAATAGTGGAATAGTGGTTCAGAGTGTGGAAGTGGAGTGGAAAGCATTGGAATAGTGGTTCAAAGTGCAAAACTAGTGCAAAACAGTGGAATAGTGGTGCAAAGTGTTGAAGTGGAGTGCAAAGCAGTGAAATGATGGTTCGAATGCGAAACTATAGTGCAAAGCAGTGGAATAGTGGTGCATAGTGTGGAAGTGGAGTGCAAAGCAGTGGAATAGTGGTACAAAGTGCGAATCTGAAGTGCCAAATAGTGGTGCAAAGTGGGGGAAGTGGAGTGCAAAGCAGTGGAATGGTGGTTCAAAGTGCAAAACTAGTGCAAAACATTGGAATAGTGGTGCAAAGTGTGGAAGTGGAGTGCAAAGCAGTGGAATAGTGGTGCAAAATGGGGAAGTGGAGTGCAAAATAGTGGAATAGTGGTTCAAATGCGAAACTATAGTGCAAAGCAGTGGAATAGTAGTACAAAGTGCGAATCTGAAGTGCCAAATAGTGGTGCAAAGTTGGAAAGTGGAGTGCAAAATAGTGGAATAGTGGTTCAAAGTGTGGAAGTGGAGTGCAAAGCAGTGGAATGGTGGTTCAAAGTGAAAACTAGTTCAAAACAGTGGAATAGTGGTTCAAATTGTGGAAGTGGAGTGCAAAGCAGTGGAATAGTGGTTCAAAGTGCGAACCTATAGCGCAAAGTTGTGGAATAGTAGTGCAAAGTGCGAAACTATTGCGCAAAGCTGTGGAATAGTGGTGCAAAGTGTGGAAGTGGAGTGCAAAGCAGTGGAATAGTGGTTCAAAGTGCAAAACTAGTGCAAAACAGTGGAATAGTGGTGCAAATTGTGGAAGTGGAGTGCAAAGCAGTGGAATAGTGGTGCAAAATGGGGAAGTGGAGTGCAAAATAGTGGAATAGTGGTTCAAAGTGTGGAAGTGGAGTACAAAGCATTGGAATAGTGGTGCAAAGTGCGAAACTATAGTGCAAAGCAGTCGAATAGTGGTGCAAAGTCCAAAACTGGAGTGCAAACTAGTGGAATAGTGGTACAAAGTGAGAAACTATAGTGTAAAGTAGTGGAATAGTGGTATAAATGCGAAACTATAGTACAAAGTAGTTGAACAGTGGTGCAAAGTGTGAAACTGGAGTGCAAAATAGTGGAACAGTGGTTCAAAGTGCGAAACTATAGCGCAAAGCAGTGGAATAGTGGTGCAAAGTGTGGAAGTGGAGTGCAAAAAAGTGGAATTGTGGTTCAAAGTGTGGAAGTGGAGTGCAAAGCTGTGGAATAGCGGTTCAAAGTGCAAAACTAGTGCAAAGCAGTGGAATTGTGGTGCAAATTGTGAAGTGAAGTGCAAAGCAGTGGAATAGTGGTACAAAGTGCGAAACTGAAGTGCCAAATAGTAGTGCAAAGTGGGAAAGTGGAGTGCAACATAGTGGAATAGTGGTTGAAAGTGTGGAGGTGGCGTGGAAAGCATTGGATTAGTGGTGCAAAGTGCGAAACTATAGTGCAAAGCAGTCGAATAGTGGTGCAAAGTACGAAACTGGAGTGCAAAATAGTGGAATAGTGGTACAAAGTGCGACACTGAAGTGCCAAATAGTGGTGCAAAGTGGGGAAGTGGAGTGCAAAATAGTGGAATAGTGGTTCAAAGTGCCAAAATATAGCGGAAAGTAGTGGAATATTGGTGCAAAGTGTGAAAATGGAGTGCAAAGCAGTGGAATAGTGGTTCAAATGCGTAACTATAGTGCAAAGCAGTGGAATAGTGGTGCAAAGTGCGAAACTATAGTGCAAAGTAGTGGAATAGTGTTGCAAAGTGAGAAACTATAGTGCAAAACAGTGGAATAGTTGTGTAAAGTGTGGAAGTGGAGTGCAAAGCAGTGGAATAATGGTTCAAATGCTAAACTGAAGTGCCAAATAGAGGTGCAAAGTGGGAAAGTGGAGTGCAAAATAGTGGAATAGTGGTTTAAAGTGAGGAAGTGGAGTGGAAAGCATTGGATTAGTGGTGCAAAGTGCGAAACTATAGTGCAAAGCAGTCGAATAGTGGTGCAAAGTACGAAACTGGAGTGCAAAATAGTGGAATAGTGGTACAAATTGCGACACTGAAGTGCCAAATAGTGGTGCAAAGTGGGAAAGTGAAGTGCAAAATAGTGGAATAGTGGTTGAAAGTGTGGAAGTGGAGTGGAAAGCATTGGATTAGTGGTGCAAAGTGCGAAACTATAGTGCAAAGCAGTCGAATAGTGGTGCAAAGTACGAAACTGGAGTGCAAAATAGTGGAATAGTGGTACAAAGTGCGACACTGAGGTGCCAAATAGTGGTGCACAGTGTGGAAGTGGAGTGCAAAATAGTGGAATAGTGGTGCAAAGTGTGAAACTATAGTGCAAAGCAGTCGAATATTGGTGCAAAGTCCGAAACTGGAGTGGAAACTTGTGGAATAGTGGTACAAAGTGAGAAACTATAGTGTAAAGCAGTGGAATAGTGATACAAATGCGAAACTACAGTGCAAAGTAGTTGAACAGTGGTGCAAAGTGTGCAACTGAAGTGCAAAATAGTGGAATAGTATTTCAAAGTGCGAAACTATAGCGCAAAGCTGTGGAACAGTGGTGCAAAGTGTGGAAGTGGAGTGCAAAAAAGTGGAACTGTGGTTCAAAGTGCAAAACTAGTGCAAAGCAGTGTAAAAGTGGTGCAAAGTGTGGAAGTGGAGTGCAAAGCAGTGGAATAATGGTTCAAATGCGAAACTATAGTGCAAAGCAGTGGAATAGTGGCGCAAAGTGTGAAAGTGAAGTGCAAAGCATTGGAATAGTGGTACAAAGTGCGAAACTGAAGTGCCAAATAGTGGTGCAAAGTGGGAAAGTGGAGTGCAAAATAGTGGAATAGTGGTTCAGAGTGTGGAAGTGGAGTGGAAAGCAGTGGAATAGTGGTTCAAAGTGCAAAACTAGTGCAAAACAGTGGAATAGTGGTGCAAAGTGTTGAAGTGGAGTGCAAATCAGTGGAATGATGGTTCAAATGCGAAACTATAGTGCAAAGCAGTGGAATAGTGGTGCATAGTGTGGAAGTGGAGTGCAAAGCAGTGGAATAGTGGTACAAAGTGCGAATCTGAAGTGCCAAATAGTGGTGCAAAGTGGGGGAAGTGGAGTGCAAAGCAGTGGAATGGTGGTTCAAAGTGCAAAACTAGTGCAAAACAGTGGAATAGTGGTGGAAAGTGTGGAAGTGGAGTACAAAGCAGTGGAATAGTGGTGCAAAATGGGGAAGTGGAGTGCAAAATAGTGGAATAGTGGTACAAAGTGCGACACTGAAGTGCCAAATAGTGGTGCAAAGTGGGGAAGTGGAGGGCAAAATAGTGGAATAGTGGTTCAAAGTGCCAAAATATAGCGGAAAGTAGTGGAATATTGGTGCAAAGTGTGAAAATGGAGTGCAAAGCAGTGGAATAGTGGTTCAAATGCGTAACTATAGTGCAAAGCAGTGGAATAGTGGTGCAAAGTGCGAAACTATAGTGCAAAGTAGTGGAATAGTGTTGCAAAGTGAGAAACTATAGTGCAAAACAGTGGAATAGTTGTGTAAAGTGTGGAAGTGGAGTGCAAAGCAGTGGAATAATGGTTCAAATGCTAAACTGAAGTGCCAAATAGAGGTGCAAAGTGGGAAAGTGGAGTGCAAAATAGTGGAATAGTGGTTTAAAGTGAGGAAGTGGAGTGGAAAGCATTGGATTAGTGGTGCAAAGTGCGAAACTATAGTGCAAAGCAGTCGAATAGTGGTGCAAAGTACGAAACTGGAGTGCAAAATAGTGGAATAGTGGTACAAATTGCGACACTGAAGTGCCAAATAGTGGTGCAAAGTGGGAAAGTGAAGTGCAAAATAGTGGAATAGTGGTTGAAAGTGTGGAAGTGGAGTGGAAAGCATTGGATTAGTGGTGCAAAGTGCGAAACTATAGTGCAAAGCAGTCGAATAGTGGTGCAAAGTACGAAACTGGAGTGCAAAATAGTGGAATAGTGGTACAAAGTGCGACACTGAGGTGCCAAATAGTGGTGCACAGTGTGGAAGTGGAGTGCAAAATAGTGGAATAGTGGTGCAAAGTGTGAAACTATAGTGCAAAGCAGTCGAATATTGGTGCAAAGTCCGAAACTGGAGTGGAAACTTGTGGAATAGTGGTACAAAGTGAGAAACTATAGTGTAAAGCAGTGGAATAGTGATACAAATGCGAAACTACAGTGCAAAGTAGTTGAACAGTGGTGCAAAGTGTGCAACTGAAGTGCAAAATAGTGGAATAGTATTTCAAAGTGCGAAACTATAGCGCAAAGCTGTGGAACAGTGGTGCAAAGTGTGGAAGTGGAGTGCAAAAAAGTGGAACTGTGGTTCAAATGCGAAACTATAGTGCAAAGCAGTGGAATAGTGGCGCAAAGTGTGAAAGTGAAGTGCAAAGCATTGGAATAGTGGTACAAAGTGCGAAACTGAAGTGCCAAATAGTGGTGCAAAGTGGGAAAGTGGAGTGCAAAATAGTGGAATAGTGGTTCAGAGTGTGGAAGTGGAGTGGAAAGCAGTGGAATAGTGGTTCAAAGTGCAAAACTAGTGCAAAACAGTGGAATAGTGGTGCAAAGTGTTGAAGTGGAGTGCAAATCAGTGGAATGATGGTTCAAATGCGAAACTATAGTGCAAAGCAGTGGAATAGTGGTGCATAGTGTGGAAGTGGAGTGCAAAGCAGTGGAATAGTGGTACAAAGTGCGAATCTGAAGTGCCAAATAGTGGTGCAAAGTGGGGGAAGTGGAGTGCAAAGCAGTGGAATGGTGGTTCAAAGTGCAAAACTAGTGCAAAACAGTGGAATAGTGGTGGAAAGTGTGGAAGTGGAGTACAAAGCAGTGGAATAGTGGTGCAAAATGGGGAAGTGGAGTGCAAAATAGTGGAATAGTGGTTCAAATGCGAAACTATAGTGCAAAGCAGTGGAATAGTAGTACAAAGTGCGAATCTGAAGTGCCAAATAGTGGTGCAAAGTTGGAAAGTGGAGTGCAAAATAGTGGAATAGTGGTTCAAAGTGTGGAAGTGGAGTGCAAAGCAGTGGAATGGTGGTTCAAAGTGCAAACTAGTTCAAAACAGTGGAATAGTGGTTCAAATTGTGGAAGTGGAGTGCAAAGCAGTGGAATAGTGGTTCAAAGTGCGAACATATAGCGCAAAGTTGTGGAATAGTAGTGCAAAGTGCGAAACTATTGCGCAAAGCTGTGGAATAGTGGTGCAAAGTGTGGAAGTGGAGTGCAAAGCAGTGGAATAGTGGATCAAAGTGCAAAACTAGTGCAAAACAGTGGAATAGTGGTGCAAATTGTGGAAGTGGAGTGCAAAGCAGTGGAATAGTGGTGCAAAATGGGGAAGTGGAGTGCAAAATAGTAGAATAGTGGATCAAAGTGTGGAAGTGGAGTACAAAGCATTGGAATAGTGGTGCAAAGTGCGAAACTATAGTGCAAAGCAGTCGAATAGTGGTGCAAAGTCCAAAACTGGAGTGCAAACTAGTGGAAAAGTGGTACAAAGTGAGAAACTATAGTGTAAAGTAGTGGAATAGTGGTATAAATGCGAAACTATAGTACAAAGTAGTTGAACAGTGGTGCAAAGTGTGAAACTGGAGTGCAAAATAGTGGAACAGTGGTTCAAAGTGCGAAACTATAGCGCAAAGCTGTGGAATAGTGGTGCAAAGTGTGGAAGTGGAGTGCAAAAAAGTGGAATTGTGGTTCAAAGTGTGGAAGTGGAGTGCAAAGCAGTGGAATAGCGGTTCAAAGTGCAAAACTAGTGCAAAGCAGTGGAATAGTGGTGCAAATTGTGAAGTGAAGTGCAAAGCAGTGGAATAGTGGTACAAAGTGCGAAACTGAAGTGCCAAATAGTGGTGCAAAGTGGGAAAGTGGAGTGCAACATAGTGGAATAGTGGTTGAAAGTGTGGAGGTGGAGTGGAAAGCATTGGATTAGTGGTGCAAAGTGCGAAACTATAGTGCAAAGCAGTCGAATAGTGGTGCAAAGTACGAAACTGGAGTGCAAAATAGTGGAATAGTGGTACAAAGTGCGACACTGAAGTGCCAAATAGTGGTGCAAAGTGGGGAAGTGGAGTGCAAAATAGTGGAATAGTGGTTCAAAGTGCGAAAATATAGCGGAAAGTAGTGGAATATTGGTGCAAAGTGTGAAAATGGAGTGCAAAGCAGTGGAATAGTGGTGCAAAGTGCGTAACTATAGTGCAAAGTAGTGGAATAGTGTTGCAAAGTGAGAAACTATAGTGCAAAACAGTGGAATAGTTGTGTAAAGTGTGGAAGTGGAGTGCAAAATAGTGGAATAGTGGTGCAAAGTGTGGAAGTGGAGTGCAAAGCAGTGGAATAATGGTTCAAATGCTAAACTATAGTGCAAATCAGTGGAATAGTGGTGCACAGTGTGGAAGTGGAGTGCAAAGCAGTGGAATAGTAGTAAAAAGTGCGAATCTGAAGTGCCAAATAGTGGTGCAAAGTTGGGAAGTGGAGTGCAAAATAGTAGAATAGTGGTGCAAAGTGCGGAAGTGGAGTGCAATGCAGTGGAATAGTGGTTCAAAGTGCAAAACTAGTGCAAAACAGTGAAATAGTGGTGCAAAGTGTGGAAGTGGAGTGCAAAGCAGTGGAATGATGGTTCAAATGCGAAACTATAGTGCAAAGCAGTGGAATAGTAGTACAAAGTGCGAATCTGAAGTGCCAAATAGTGGTGCAAAGTTGGAAAGTGGAGTGCAAAATAGTGGAATAGTGGTTCAAAGTGTGGAAGTGGAGTGCAAAGCAGTGGAATGGTGGTTCAAAGTGCAAAACTAGTTCAAAACAGTGGAATAGTGGTTCAAATTGTGGAAGTGGAGTGCAAAGCAGTGGAATAGTGGTTCAAAGTGCGAACCTATAGCGCAAAGTTGTGGAATAGTAGTGCAAAGTGCGAAACTATAGCGCAAAGCTGTGGAATAGTGGTGCAAAGTGTGGAAGTGGAGTGCAAAGCAGTGGAATAGTGGTTCAAAGTGCAAAACTAGTGCAAAACAGTGGAATAGTGGTGCAAATTGTGGAAGTGGAGTGCAAAGCAGTGGAATAGTGGTGCAAAATGGGGAAGTGGAGTGCAAAATAGTGGAATAGTGGTTCAAAGTGTGGAAGAGGAGTACAAAGCATTGGAATAGTGGTGCAAAGTGCGAAACTATAGTGCAAAGCAGTCAAATAGTGGTGCAAATTGTGAAAGTGAAGTGCAAGGCAGTGGAATAGTGGTACAAAGTGCGAAACTGAAGTGCCAAATAGTGGTGCAAAGTGGGAAAGTGGAGTGCAACATAGTGGCATAGTGGTTGAAAGTGTGGAGGTGGAGTGGAAAGCATTGGATTAGTGGTGCAAAGTGCGAAACTATAGTGCAAAGCAGTCGAATAGTGGTGCAAAGTACGAAACTGGAGTGCAAAATAGTGGAATAGTGGTACAAAGTGCGACACTGAAGTGCCAAATGGTGGTGCAAAGTGGGGAAGTGGAGTGCAAAATAGTGGAATAGTGGTTCAAAGTGCGAAAATATAGCGGAAAGTAGTGGAATATTGGTGCAAAGTGTGAAAATGGAGTGCAAAGCAGTGGAATAGTGGTTCAAATGCGTAACTATAGTGCAAAGCAGTGGAATAGTGGTGCGAAGTGCGAAACTATAGTGCAAAGTAGTGGAATAGTGTTGCAAAGAGAGAAACTATAGTGCAAAACAGTGGAATAGTTGTGTAAAGTGTGGAAGTGGAGTGCAAAATAGTGGAATAGTGGTGCAAAGTGTGGAAGTGGAGTGCAAAGCAGTGGAATAATGGTTCAAATGCTAAACTATAGTGCAAATCAGTGGAATAGTGGTGCACAGTGTGGAAGTGGAGTGCAAAGCAGTGGAATAGTAGTAAAAAGTGCGAATCTGAAGTGCCAAATAGTGGTGCAAAGTTGGGAAGTGGAGTGCAAAATAGTAGAATAGTGGTGCAAAGTGCGGAAGTGGAGTGCAATGCAGTGAAATAGTGGTTCAAAGTGCAAAACTAGTGCAAAACAGTGGAATAGTGGTGCAAAGTGAGGAAGTGGAGTGCAAAGCAGTGGAATGATGGTTCAAATGCGAAACTATAGTGCAAAGCAGTGGAATAGTAGTACAAAGTGCGAATCTGAAGTGCCAAATAGTGGTGCAAAGTTGGAAAGTGGAGTGCAAAATAGTGGAATAGTGGTTCAAAGTGTGGAAGTGGAGTGCAAAGCAGTGGAATGGTGGTTCAATGTGCAAAACTAGTTCAAAGCAGTGGAATAGTGGTTCAAATTGTGGAAGTGGAGTGCAAAGCAGTGGAATAGTGGTTCAAAGTGCGAACCTATAGCGCAAAGTTGTGGAATAGTAGTGCAAAGTGCGAAACTATAGCGCAAAGCTGTGGAATAGTGGTGCAAAGTGTGGAAGTGGAGTGCAAAGCAGTGGAATAGTGGTTCAAAGTGCAAAACTAGTGCAAAACAGTGGAATAGTGGTGCAAATTGTGGAAGTGGAGTGCAAAGCAGTGGAATAGTGGTGCAAAATGGGGAAGTGGAGTGCAAAATAGTGGAATAGTGGTTCAAAGTGTGGAAGTGGAGTACAAAGCATTGGAATAGTGGTGCAAAGTGCGAAACTATAGTGCAAAGCAGTCGAATAGTGGTGCAAAGTCCAAAACTGGAGTGTAAACTAGTGGAATAGTGGTACAAAGTGAGAAACTATAGTGTAAAGTAGTGGAATAGTGGTACAAATGCGAAACTATAGTACAAAGTAGTTGAACAGTGGTGCAAAGTGTGAAACTGGAGTGCAAAATAGTGGAATAGTGGTTCAAAGTGCGAAACTATAGCGCAAAGCTGTGGAATAGTGGTGCAAAGTGTGGAAGTGGAGTGCAAAAAAGTGGAATTGTGGTTCAAAGTGTGGAAGTGGAGTGCAAAGCAGTGGAATAGCGGTTCAAAGTGCAAAACTAGTGCAAAGCAGTGGAATAGTGGTGCAAATTGTGAAAGTGAAGTGCAAAGCAGTGGAATAGTGGTACAAAGTGCGAAACTGAAGTGCCAAATAGTGGTGCAAAGTGGGAAAGTGGAGTGCAACATAGTGGAATAGTGGTTGAAAGTGTGGAGGTGGCGTGCAAAACATTGGAATAGTGGTGCAAAGTGCGAAACTATAGTGCAAAGCAGTCGAATAGTGGTGCAAAGTCCAAAACTGGAGTGCAAACTAGTGGAATAGTGGTACAAAGTGAGAAACTATAGTGTAAAGCAGTGGAATAGTGGTACAAATGCGCAACAATAGTGCAAAGTAGTTGAACAGTGGTGCAAAGTGTGAAACTGGAGTGCAAAATAGTGGAATAGTGGTGCAAAGTGCGACACTGAAGTGCCAAATAGTGGTGCAAAGTGGGAAAGTGGAGTGCAAAATAGTGGAATAGTGGTTGAAAGTGTGGAAGTGGAGTGGAAAGCATTGGATTAGTGGTGCAAAGTGCGAAACTATAGTGCAAAGCAGTCGAATATTGGTGCAAAGTCCGAAACTGGAGTGGAAACTTGTGGAATAGTGGTACAAAGTGAGAAACTATAGTGTAAAGCAGTGGAATAGTGATACAAATGCGAAACTACAGTGCAAAGTAGTTGAACAGTGGTGCAAAGTGTGCAACTGATGTGCAAAATAGTGGAATAGTGGTTCAAAGTGCGAAACTATAGCGCAAAGCTGTGAAACAGTGGTGCAAAGTGTGGAAGTGGAGTGCAAAAAAGTGGAACTGTGGTTCAAAGTGCAAAACTAGTGCAAAGCAGTGTAAAAGTGGTGCAAAGTGTGGAAGTGGAGTGCAAAGCAGTGGAATAATGGTTCAAATGCGAAACTATAGTGCAAAGCAGTGGAATAGTGGCGCAAAGTGTGAAAGTGAAGTGCAAAGCATTGGAATAGTGGTACAAAGTGCGAAACTGAAGTGCCAAATAGTGGTGCAAAGTGGGAAAGTGGAGTGCAAAATAGTGGAATAGTGGTTCAGAGTGTGGAAGTGGAGTGGAAAGCAGTGGAATAGTGGTTCAAAGTGCAAAACTAGTGCAAAACAGTGGAATAGTGGTGCAAAGTGTTGAAGTGGAGTGCAAAGCAATGGAATGATGGTTCAAATGCGAAACTATAGTGCAAAGCAGTGGAATAGTGGTGCATAGTGTGGAAGTGGAGTGCAAAGCAGTGGAATAGTGGTACAGAGTGCGAATCTGAAGTGCCAAATAGTGGTGCAAAGTGGGGAAGTGGAGTGCAAAGCAGTGGAATGGTGGTTCAAAGTGCAAAACTAGTGCAAAACAGTGGAATAGTGGTGCAAAGTGTGGAAGTGGAGTGCAAAGCAGTGGAATAGTGGTGCAAAATGGGGAAGTGGAGTGCAAAATAGTGGAATAGTGGTTCAAATGCGAAACTATAGTGCAAAGCAGTGGAATAGTAGTACAAAGTGCGAATCTGAAGTGCCAAATAGTGGTGCAAAGTTGGAAAGTGGAGTGCAAAATAGTGGAATAGTGGTTCAAAGTGTGGAAGTGGAGTGCAAAGCAGTGGAATGGTGGTTCAAAGTGCAAACTAGTTCAAAACAGTGGAATAGTGGTTCAAATTGTGGAAGTGGAGTGCAAAGCAGTGGAATAGTGGTTCAAAGTGCGAACCTATAGCGCAAAGTTGTGGAATAGTAGTGCAAAGTGCGAAACTATTGCGCAAAGCTGTGGAATAGTGGTGCAAAGTGTGGAAGTGGAGTGCAAAGCAGTGGAATAGTGGTTCAAAGTGCAAAACTAGTGCAAAACAGTGGAATAGTGGTGCAAATTGTGGAAGTGGAGTGCAAAGCAGTGGAATAGTGGTGCAAAATGGGGAAGTGGAGTGCAAAATAGTAGAATAGTGGTGCAAAGTGCGGAAGTGGAGTGCAATGCAGTGGAATAGTGGTTCAAAGTGCAAAACTAGTGCAAAACAGTGGAATAGTGGTGCAAAGTGAGGAAGTGGAGTGCAAAGCAGTGGAATGATGGTTCAAATGCGAAACTATAGTGCAAAGCAGTGGAATAGTAGTACAAAGTGCGAATCTGAAGTGCCAAATAGTGGTGCAAAGTTGGAAAGTGGAGTGCAAAATAGTGGAATAGTGGTTCAAAGTGTGGAAGTGGAGTGCAAAGCAGTGGAATGGTGGTTCAAAGTGCAAAACTAGTTCAAAACAGTGGAATAGTGGTTCAAATTGTGGAAGTGGAGTGCAAAGCAGTGGAATAGTGGTTCAAAGTGCGAACCTATAGCGCAAAGTTGTGGAATAGTAGTGCAAAGTGCGAAACTATAGCGCAAAGCTGTGGAATAGTGGTGCAAAGTGTGGAAGTGGAGTGCAAAGCAGTGGAATAGTGGTTCAAAGTGCAAAACTAGTGCAAAACAGTGGAATAGTGGTGCAAATTGTGGAAGTGGAGTGCAAAGCAGTGGAATAGTGGTGCAAAATGGGGAAGTGGAGTGCAAAATAGTGGAATAGTGGTTCAAAGTGTGGAAGTGGAGTACAAAGCATTGGAATAGTGGTGCAAAGTGCGAAACTATAGTGCAAAGCAGTCGAATAGTGGTGCAAAGTCCAAAACTGGAGTGTAAACTAGTGGAATAGTGGTACAAAGTGAGAAACTATAGTGTAAAGTAGTGGAATAGTGGTACAAATGCGAAACTATAGTACAAAGTAGTTGAACAGTGGTGCAAAGTGTGAAACTGGAGTGCAAAATAGTGGAACAGTGGTTCAAAGTGCGAAACTATAGCGCAAAGCTGTGGAATAGTGGTGCAAAGTGTGGAAGTGGAGTGCAAAAAAGTGGAATTGTGGTTCAAAGTGTGGAAGTGGAGTGCAAAGCAGTGGAATAGCGGTTCAAAGTGCAAAACTAGTGCAAAGCAGTGGAATAGTGGTGCAAATTGTGAAAGTGAAGTGCAAAGCAGTGGAATAGTGGTACAAAGTGCGAAACTGAAGTGCCAAATAGTGGTGCAAAGTGGAAAAGTGGAGTGCAACATAGTGGAATAGTGGTTGAAAGTGTGGAGGTGGCGTGCAAAACATTGGAATAGTGGTGCAAAGTGCGAAACTATAGTGCAAAGCAGTCGAATAGTGGTGCAAAGCCCAAAACTGGAGTGCAAACTAGTGGAATAGTGGTACAAAGTGAGAAACTATAGTGTAAAGCAGTGGAATAGTGGTACAAATGCGCAACAATAGTGCAAAGTAGTTGAACAGTGGTGCAAAGTGTGAAACTGGAGTGCAAAATAGTGGAATAGTGGTTCAAAGTGCGAAACTATAGCGCAAAGCTGTGGAATAGTGGTACAAAGTGAGAAACTATAGTGTAAAGCAGTGGAATAGTGGTACAAATGCGCAACTATAGTGCAAAGTAGTTGAACAGTGGTGCAAAGTGTGAAACTGGAGTGCAAAAAAGTGGAATTGTGGTTCAAAGTGTGGAAATGGAGTGCAAAACTAGTGCAAAGCAGTGGAATTGTGGTGCAAAGTGTGAAAGTGAAGTGTAAAGCAGTGGAATAGTGGTACAAAGTGCGAAACTGAAGTGCCAAATAGAGGTGCAAAGTGGGAAAGTGGAGTGCAAAATAGTGGAATAGTGGTTTAAAGTGAGGAAGTGGAGTGGAAAGCATTGGATTAATGGTGCAAAGTGCGAACCTATAGTGCAAAGCAGTCGAATAGTGGTGCAAAGTACGAAACTGGAGTGCAAAATAGTGGAATAGTGGTACAAAGTGCGACACTGAAGTGCCAAATAGTGGTGCAAAGTGGGAAAGTGGAGTGCAAAATAGTGGAATAGTGGTTGAAAGTGTGGAAGTGGAGTGGAAAGCATTGGATTAGTGGTGCAAAGTGCGAAACTATAGTGCAAAGCAGTCGAATATTGGTGCAAAGTCCGAAACTGGAGTGGAAACTTGTGGAATAGTGGTACAAAGTGAGAAACTATAGTGTAAAGCAGTGGAATAGTGATACAAATGCGAAACTACAGTGCAAAGTAGTTGAACAGTGGTGCAAAGTGTGCAACTGAAGTGCAAAATAGTGGAATAGTGGTTCAAAGTGCGAAACTATAGCGCAAAGCTGTGAAACAGTGGTGCAAAGTGTGGAAGTGGAGTGCAAAAAAGTGGAACTGTGGTTCAAAGTGCAAAACTAGTGCAAAGCAGTGTAAAAGTGGTGCAAAGTGTGGAAGTGGAGTGCAAAGCAGTGGAATAATGGTTCAAATGCGAAACTATAGTGCAAAGCAGTGGAATAGTGACGCAAAGTGTGAAAGTGAAGTGCAAAGCATTGGAATAGTGGTACAAAGTGCGAAACTGAAGTGCCAAATAGTGGTGCAAAGTGGGAAAGTGGAGTGCAAAATAGTGGAATAGTGGTTCAGAGTGTGGAAGTGGAGTGGAAAGCAGTGGAATAGTGGTTCAAAGTGCAAAACTAGTGCAAAACAGTGGAATAGTGGTGCAAAGTGTTGAAGTGGAGTGCAAAGCAGTGAAATGATGGTTCAAATGCGAAACTATAGTGCAAAGCAGTGGAATAGTGGTGCATAGTGTGGAAGTGGAGTGCAAAGCAGTGGAATAGTGGTACAAAGTGCGAATCTGAAGTGCCAAATAGTGGTGCAAAGTGGGGGAAGTGGAGTGCAAAGCAGTGGAATGGTGGTTCAAAGTGCAAAACTAGTGCAAAACATTGGAATAGTGGTGCAAAGTGTGGAAGTGGAGTGCAAAGCAGTGGAATAGTGGTGCAAAATGGGGAAGTGGAGTGCAAAATAGTGGAATAGTGGTTCAAATGCGAAACTATAGTGCAAAGCAGTGGAATAGTAGTACAAAGTGCGAATCTGAAGTGCCAAATAGTGGTGCAAAGTTGGAAAGTGGAGTGCAAAATAGTGGAATAGTGGTTCAAAGTGTGGAAGTGGAGTGCAAAGCAGTGGAATGGTGGTTCAAAGTGTGGAAGTGGAGTACAAAGCATTGGAATAGTGGTGCAAAGTGCGAAACTATAGTGCAAAGCAGTCGAATAGTTGTGCAAAGTCCAAAACTGGAGTGCAAACTAGTGGAATAGTGGTACAAAGTGAGAAACTATAGTGTAAAGTAGTGGAATAGTGGTATAAATGCGAAACTATAGTACAAAGTAGTTGAACAGTGGTGCAAAGTGTGAAACTGGAGTGCAAAATAGTGGAACAGTGGTTCAAAGTGCGAAACTATAGCGCAAAGCAGTGGAATAGTGGTGCAAAGTGTGGAAGTGGAGTGCAAAAAAGTGGAATTGTGGTTCAAAGTGTGGAAGTGGAGTGCAAAGCTGTGGAATAGCGGTTCAAAGTGCAAAACTAGTGCAAAGCAGTGGAATTGTGGTGCAAATTGTGAAGTGAAGTGCAAAGCAGTGGAATAGTGGTACAAAGTGCGAAACTGAAGTGCCAAATAGTAGTGCAAAGTGGGAAAGTGGAGTGCAACATAGTGGAATAGTGGTTGAAAGTGTGGAGGTGGCGTGGAAAGCATTGGATTAGTGGTGCAAAGTGCGAAACTATAGTGCAAAGCAGTCGAACAGTGGTGCAAAGTACGAAACTGGAGTGCAAAATAGTGGAATAGTGGTACAAAGTGCGACACTGAAGTGCCAAATAGTGGTGCAAAGTGGGGAAGTGGAGTGCAAAATAGTGGAATAGTGGTTCAAAGTGCCAAAATATAGCGGAAAGTAGTGGAATATTGGTGCAAAGTGTGAAAATGGAGTGCAAAGCAGTGGAATAGTGGTTCAAATGCGTAACTATAGTGCAAAGCAGTGGAATAGTGGTGCAAAGTGCGAAACTATAGTGAAAAGTAGTGGAATAGTGTTGCAAAGTGAGAAACTATAGTGCAAAACAGTGGAATAGTTGTGTAAAGTGTGGAAGTGGAGTGCAAAATAGTGGAATAGTGGTGCAAAGTGTGGAAGTGGAGTGCAAAGCAGTGGAATAATGGTTCAAATGCTAAACTGAAGTGCCAAATAGAGGTGCAAAGTGGGAAAGTGGAGTGCAAAATAGTGGAATAGTGGTTTAAAGTGAGGAAGTGGAGTGGAAAGCATTGGATTAGTGGTGCAAAGTGCGAAACTATAGTGCAAAGCAGTCGAATAGTGGTGCAAAGTACGAAACTGGAGTGCAAAATAGTGGAATAGTGGTACAAATTGCGACACTGAAGTGCCAAATAGTGGTGCAAAGTGGGAAAGTGGAGTGCAAAATAGTGGAATAGTGGTTGAAAGTGTGGAAGTGGAGTGGAAAGCATTGGATTAGTGGTGCAAAGTGCGAAACTATAGTGCAAAGCAGTCGAATAGTGGTGCAAAGTACGAAACTGGAGTGCAAAATAGTGGAATAGTGGTACAAAGTGCGACACTGAGGTGCCAAATAGTGGTGCACAGTGTGGAAGTGGAGTGCAAAATAGTGGAATAGTGGCGCAAAGTGTGAAACTATAGTGCAAAGCAGTCGAATATTGGTGCAAAGTCCGAAACTGGAGTGGAAACTTGTGGAATAGTGGTACAAAGTGAGAAACTATAGTGTAAAGCAGTGGAATAGTGATACAAATGCGAAACTACAGTGCAAAGTAGTTGAACAGTGGTGCAAAGTGTGCAACTGAAGTGCAAAATAGTGGAATAGTATTTCAAAGTGCGAAACTATAGCGCAAAGCTGTGGAACAGTGGTGCAAAGTGTGGAAGTGGAGTGCAAAAAAGTGGAACTGTGGTTCAAAGTGCAAAACTAGTGCAAAGCAGTGTAAAAGTGGTGCAAAGTGTGGAAGTGGAGTGCAAAGCAGTGGAATAATGGTTCAAATGCGAAACTATAGTGCAAAGCAGTGGAATAGTGGCGCAAAGTGTGAAAGTGAAGTGTAAAGCATTGGAATAGTGGTACAAAGTGCGAAACTGAAGTGCCAAATAGTGGTGCAAAGTGGGAAAGTGGAGTGCAAAATAGTGGAATAGTGGTTCAGAGTGTGGAAGTGGAGTGGAAAGCAGTGGAATAGTGGTTCAAAGTGCAAAACTAGTGCAAAACAGTGGAATAGTGGTGCAAAGTGTTGAAGTGGAGTGCAAAGCAGTGGAATGATGGTTCAAATGCGAAACTATAGTGCAAAGCAGTGGAATAGTGGTGCATAGTGTGGAAGTGGAGTGCAAAGCAGTGGAATAGTGGTACAGAGTGCGAATCTGAAGTGCCAAATAGTGGTGCAAAGTGGGGAAGTGGAGTGCAAAGCAGTGGAATGGTGGTTCAAAGTGCAAAACTAGTGCAAAACAGTGGAATAGTGGTGCAAAGTGTGGAAGTGGAGTGCAAAGCAGTGGAATAGTGGTGCAAAATGGGGAAGTGGAGTGCAAAATAGTGGAATAGTGGTTCAAATGCGAAACTATAGTGCAAAGCAGTGGAATAGTAGTACAAAGTGCGAATCTGAAGTGCCAAATAGTGGTGCAAAGTTGGAAAGTGGAGTGCAAAATAGTGGAATAGTGGTTCAAAGTGTGGAAGTGGAGTGCAAAGCAGTGGAATGGTGGTTCAAAGTGCAAACTAGTTCAAAACAGTGGAATAGTGGTTCAAATTGTGGAAGTGGAGTGCAAAGCAGTGGAATAGTGGTTCAAAGTGCGAACCTATAGCGCAAAGTTGTGGAATAGTAGTGCAAAGTGCGAAACTATTGCGCAAAGCTGTGGAATAGTGGTGCAAAGTGTGGAAGTGGAGTGCAAAGCAGTGGAATAGTGGTTCAAAGTGCAAAACTAGTGCAAAACAGTGGAATAGTGGTGCAAATTGTGGAAGTGGAGTGCAAAGCAGTGGAATAGTGGTGCAAAATGGGGAAGTGGAGTGCAAAATAGTAGAATAGTGGATCAAAGTGTGGAAGTGGAGTACAAAGCATTGGAATAGTGGTGCAAAGTGCGAAACTATAGTGCAAAGCAGTCAAATAGTGGTGCAAATTGTGAAAGTGAAGTGCAAAGCAGTGGAATAGTGGTACAAAGTGCGAAACTGAAGTGCCAAATAGTGGTGCAAAGTGGGAAAGTGGAGTGCAACATAGTGGCATAGTGGTTGAAAGTGTGGAGGTGGAGTGGAAAGCATTGGATTAGTGGTGCAAAGTGCGAAACTATAGTGCAAAGCAGTCGAATAGTGGTGCAAAGTACGAAACTGGAGTGCAAAATAGTGGAATAGTGGTACAAAGTGCGACACTGAAGTGCCAAATGGTGGTGCAAAGTGGGGAAGTGGAGTGCAAAATAGTGGAATAGTGGTTCAAAGTGCGAAAATATAGCGGAAAGTAGTGGAATATTGGTGCAAAGTGTGAAAATGGAGTGCAAAGCAGTGGAATAGTGGTTCAAATGCGTAACTATAGTGCAAAGCAGTGGAATAGTGGTGCGAAGTGCGAAACTATAGTGCAAAGTAGTGGAATATTGTTGCAAAGAGAGAAACTATAGTGCAAAACAGTGGAATAGTTGTGTAAAGTGTGGAAGTGGAGTGCAAAATAGTGGAATAGTGGTGCAAAGTGTGGAAGTGGAGTGCAAAGCAGTGGAATAATGGTTCAAATGCTAAACTATAGTGCAAATCAGTGGAATAGTGGTGCACAGTGTGGAAGTGGAGTGCAAAGCAGTGGAATAGTAGTAAAAAGTGCGAATCTGAAGTGCCAAATAGTGGTGCAAAGTTGGGAAGTGGAGTGCAAAATAGTAGAATAGTGGTGCAAAGTGCGGAAGTGGAGTGCAATGCAGTGGAATAGTGGTTCAAAGTGCAAAACTAGTGCAAAACAGTGGAATAGTGGTGCAAAGTGAGGAAGTGGAGTGCAAAGCAGTGGAATGATGGTTCAAATGCGAATCTATAGTGCAAAGCAGTGGAATAGTAGTACAAAGTGCGAATCTGAAGTGCCAAATAGTGGTGCAAAGTTGGAAAGTGGAGTGCAAAATAGTGGAATAGTGGTTCAAAGTGTGGAAGTGGAGTGCAAAGCAGTGGAATGGTGGTTCAAAGTGCAAAACTAGTTCAAAACAGTGGAATAGTGGTTCAAATTGTGGAAGTGGAGTGCAAAGCAGTGGAATAGTGGTTCAAAGTGCGAACCTATAGCGCAAAGTTGTGGAATAGTAGTGCAAAGTGCGAAACTATAGCGCAAAGCTGTGGAATAGTGGTGCAAAGTGTGGAAGTGGAGTGCAAAGCAGTGGAATAGTGGTTCAAAGTGCAAAACTAGTGCAAAACAGTGGAATAGTGGTGCAAATTGTGGAAGTGGAGTGCAAAGCAGTGGAATAGTGGTGCAAAATGGGGAAGTGGAGTGCAAAATAGTGGAATAGTGGTTCAAAGTGTGGAAGTGGAGTACAAAGCATTGGAATAGTGGTGCAAAGTGCGAAACTATAGTGCAAAGCAGTCGAATAGTGGTGCAAAGTCCAAAACTGGAGTGTAAACTAGTGGAATAGTGGTACAAAGTGAGAAACTATAGTGTAAAGTAGTGGAATAGTGGTACAAATGCGAAACTATAGTACAAAGTAGTTGAACAGTGGTGCAAAGTGTGAAACTGGAGTGCAAAATAGTGGAACAGTGGTTCAAAGTGCGAAACTATAGCGCAAAGCTGTGGAATAGTGGTGCAAAGTGTGGAAGTGGAGTGCAAAAAAGTGGAATTGTGGTTCAAAGTGTGGAAGTGGAGTGCAAAGCAGTGGAATAGCGGTTCAAAGTGCAAAACTAGTGCAAAGCAGTGGAATAGTGGTGCAAATTGTGAAAGTGAAGTGCAAAGCAGTGGAATAGTGGTACAAAGTGCGAAACTGAAGTGCCAAATAGTGGTGCAAAGTGGGAAAGTGGAGTGCAACATAGTGGAATAGTGGTTGAAAGTGTGGAGGTGGAGTGGAAAGCATTGGATTAGTGGTGCAAAGTGCGAAACTATAGTGCAAAGCAGTCGAATAGTGGTGCAAAGTACGAAACTGGAGTGCAAAATAGTGGAATAGTGGTACAAAGTGCGACACTGAAGTGCCAAATAGTGGTGCAAAGTGGGGAAGTGGAGTGCAAAATAGTGGAATAGTGGTTCAAATTGCGAAAATATAGCGGAAAGTAGTGGAATATTGGTGCAAAGTGTGAAAATGGAGTGCAAAGCAGTGGAATAGTGGTTCAAATGCGTAACTATAGTGCAAAGCAGTGGAATAGTGGTGCAAAGTGCGAAACTATAGTGCAAAGTTGTGGAATAGTGTTGCAAAGTGAGAAACTATAGTGCAAAACAGTGGAATAGTTGTGTAAAGTGTGGAAGTGGAGTGCAAAATAGTGGAATAGTGGTGCAAAGTGTGGAAGTGGAGTGCAAAGCAGTGGAATAATGGTTCAAATGCTAAACTATAGTGCAAATCAGTGGAATAGTGGTGCACAGTGTGGAAGTGGAGTGCAAAGCAGTGGAATAGTAGTAAAAAGTGCGAATCTGAAGTGCCAAATAGTGGTGCAAAGTTGGGAAGTGGAGTGCAAAATAGTAGAATAGTGGTGCAAAGTGCGGAAGTGGAGTGCAAAGCAGTGGAATAGTGGTTCAAAGTGCAAAACTAGTGCAAAACTAGTGCAAAACAGTGGAATTGTGGTGCAAATGCGAAACTATAGTGCGAAGCAGTGGAGTAGTAGTACAAAGTGCGAATCTGAAGTGCCAAATAGTGGTGCAAAGTTGGGAAGTGGAGTGCAAAATAGTGGAATAGTGGTTCAAAGTGTGGAAGTGGAGTGCAAAGCAGTGGAATAGTGGTTCAAAGTGTGGAAGTGGAGTGCAAAGCAGTGGAATGGTGGTTCAAAGTGCAAAACTAGTTCAAAACAGTGGAATAGTGGTTCAAATTGTGGAAGTGGAGTGCAAAGCAGTGGAATAGTGGTTCAAAGTGCGAACCTATAGCGCAAAGTTGTGGAATAGTGGTGCAAAGTGCGAAACTATAGCGCAAAGCTGTGGAATAGTGGTGCAAAGTGCGAAACTATAGTGCAAAGTAGTGGAATAGTGTTGCAAAGTGAGAAACTATAGTGCAAAACAGTGGAATAGTTGTGTAAAGTGTGGAAGTGGAGTGCAAAATAGTGGAATAGTGGTGCAAAGTGTGGAAGTGGAGTGCAAAGCAGTGGAATAATGGTTCAAATGCTAAACTATAGTGCAAATCAGTGGAATAGTGGTGCACAGTGTGGAAGTGGAGTGCAAAGCAGTGGAATAGTAGTAAAAAGTGCTAATCTGAAGTGCCAAATAGTGGTGCAAAGTTGGGAAGTGGAGTGCAAAATAGTAGAATAGTGGTGCAAAGTGCGGAAGTGGAGTGCAAAGCAGTGGAATAGTGGTTCAAAGTGCAAAACTAGTGCAAAACAGTGGAATAGTGGTGCAAAGTGTGGAAGTGGAGTGCAAAGCAGTGGAATGATGGTTCAAATGCGAAACTATAGTGCAAAGCAGTGGAATAGTAGTACAAAGTGCAAATCTGAAGTGCCAAATAGTGGTGCAAAGTTGGAAAGTGGAGTGCAAAATAGTGGAATAGTGGTTCAAAGTGTGGAAGTGGAGTGCAAAGCAGTGGAATGGTGGTTCAAAGTGCAAAACTAGTTCAAAACAGTGGAATAGTGGTTCAAATTGTGGAAGTGGAGTGCAAAGCAGTGGAATAGTGGTTCAAAGTGCGAACCTATAGCGCAAAGTTGTGGAATAGTAGTGGAAAGTGCGAAACTATAGCGCAAAGCTGTGGAATAGTGGTGCAAAGTGTGGAAGTGGAGTGCAAAGCAGTGGAATAGCGGTTCAAAGTGCAAAACTAGTGCAAAGCAGTGGAATAGTGGTGCAAATTGTGGAAGTGGAGTGCAAAGCAGTGGAATAGTGGTGCAAAATGGGGAAGTGGAGTGCAAAATAGTAGAATAGTGGATCAAAGTGTGGAAGTGGAGTACAAAGCATTGGAATAGTGGTGCAAAGTGCGAAACTATAGTGCAAAGCAGTCGAATAGTGGTGCAAAGTCCAAAACTGGAGTGCAAACTAGTGGAATAGTGGTACAAAGTGAGAAACTATAGTGTAAAGTAGTGGAATAGTGGTATAAATGCGAAACTATAGTACAAAGTAGTTGAACAGTGGTGCAAAGTGTGAAACTGGAGTGCAAAATAGTGGAACAGTGGTTCAAAGTGCGAAACTATAGCGCAAAGCTGTGGAATAGTGGTGCAAAGTGTGGAAGTGGAGTGCAAAAAAGTGGAATTGTGGTTCAAAGTGTGGAAGTGGAGTGCAAAGCAGTGGAATAGCGGTTCAAAGTGCAAAACTAGTGCAAAGCAGTGGAATAGTGGTGCAAATTGTGAAAGTGAAGTGCAAAGCAGTGGAATAGTGGTACAAAGTGCGAAACTGAAGTGCCAAATAGTGGTGCAAAGTGGGAAAGTGGAGTGCAACATAGTGGAATAGTGGTTGAAAGTGTGGAGGTGGCGTGCAAAACATTGGAATAGTGGTGCAAAGTGCGAAACTATAGTGCAAAGCAGTCGAATAGTGGTGCAAAGTCCAAAACTGGAGTGCAAACTAGTGGAATAGTGGTACAAAGTGAGAAACTATAGTGTAAAGCAGTGGAATAGTGGTACAAATGCGCAACAAAAGTGCAAAGTAGTTGAACAGTGGTGCAAAGTGTGAAACTGGAGTGCAAAATAGTGGAATAGTGGTTCAAAGTGCGAAACTATAGCGCAAAGCTGTGGAATAGTGGTACAAAGTGAGAAACTATAGTGTAAAGCAGTGGAATAGTGGTACAAATGCGCAACTATAGTGCAAAGTAGTTGAACAGTGGTGCAAAGTGTGAAACTGGAGTGCAAAAAAGTGGAATTGTGGTTCAAAGTGTGGAAATGGAGTGCAAAACTAGTGCAAAGCAGTGGAATAGTGGTGCAAAGTGTGAAAGTGAAGTGTAAAGCAGTGGAATAGTGGTACAAAGTGCGACACTGAAGTGCCAAATAGAGGTGCAAAGTGGGAAAGTGGAGTGCAAAATAGTGGAATAGTGGTTTAAAGTGAGGAAGTGGAGTGGAAAGCATTGGATTAATAGTGCAAAGTGCGAACCTATAGTGCAAAGCAGTCGAATAGTGGTGCAAAGTACGAAACTGGAGTGCAAAATAGTGGAATAGTGGTACAAAGTGCGACACTGAAGTGCCAAATAGTGGTGCAAAGTGGGAAAGTGGAGTGCAAAATAGTGGAATAGTGGTTGAAAGTGTGGAAGTGGAGTGGAAAGCATTGGATTAGTGGTGCAAAGTGCGAAACTATAGTGCAAAGCAGTCGAATATTGGTGCAAAGTCCGAAACTGGAGTGGAAACTTGTGGAATAGTGGTACAAAGTGAGAAACTATAGTGTAAAGCAGTGGAATAGTGATACAAATGCGAAACTACAGTGCAAAGTAGTTGAACAGTGGTGCAAAGTGTGCAACTGAAGTGCAAAATAGTGGAATAGTGGTTCAAAGTGCGAAACTATAGCGCAAAGCTGTGAAACAGTGGTGCAAAGTGTGGAAGTGGAGTGCAAAAAAGTGGAACTGTGGTTCAAAGTGCAAAACTAGTGCAAAGCAGTGTAAAAGTGGTGCAAAGTGTGGAAGTGGAGTGCAAAGCAGTGGAATAATGGTTCAAATGCGAAACTATAGTGCAAAGCAGTGGAATAGTGGCGCAAAGTGTGAAAGTGAAGTGCAAAGCATTGGAATAGTGGTACAAAGTGCGAAACTGAAGTGCCAAATAGTGGTGCAAAGTGGGAAAGTGGAGTGGAAAATAGTGGAATAGTGGTTCAGAGTGTGGAAGTGGAGTGGAAAGCAGTGGAATAGTGGTTCAAAGTGCAAAACTAGTGCAAAACAGTGGAATAGTGGTGCAAAGTGTGGAAGTGGAGTGCAAAGCAGTGGAATAGTGGTACAAAGTGCGAATCTGAAGTGCCAAATAGTGGTGCAAAATGGGGGAAGTGGAGTGCAAAGCAGTGGAATGGTGGTTCAAAGTGCAAAACTAGTGCAAAACATTGGAATAGTGGTGCAAAGTGTGGAAGTGGAGTGCAAAGCAGTGGAATAGTGGTACAAAGTGCGAATCTGAAGTGCCAAATAGTGGTGCAAAATGGGGGAAGTGGAGTGCAAAGCAGTGGAATGGTGGTTCAAAGTGCAAAACTAGTGCAAAACATTGGAATAGTGGTGCAAAGTGTGGAAGTGGAGTGCAAAGCAGTGGAAAAGTGGTGCAAAATGGGGAAGTGGAGTGCAAAATAGTGGAATAGTGGTTCAAATGCGAAACTATAGTGCAAAGCAGTGGAATAGTAGTACAAAGTGCGAATCTGAAGTGCCAAATAGTGGTGCAAAGTTGGAAAGTGGAGTGCAAAATAGTGGAATAGTGGTTCAAAGTGTGGAAGTGGAGTGCAAAGCAGTGGAATGGTGGTTCAAAGTGTGGAAGTGGAGTACAAAGCATTGGAATAGTGGTGCAAAGTGCGAAACTATAGTGCAAAGCAGTCGAATAGTGGTGCAAAGTCCAAAACTGGAGTGCAAACTAGTGGAATAGTGGTACAAAGTGAGAAACTATAGTGTAAAGTAGTGGAATAGTGGTATAAATGCGAAACTATAGTACAAAGTAGTTGAACAGTGGTGCAAAGTGTGAAACTGGAGTGCAAAATAGTGGAACAGTGGTTCAAAGTGCGAAACTATAGCGCAAAGCAGTGGAATAGTGGTGCAAAGTGTGGAAGTGGAGTGCAAAAAAGTGGAATTGTGGTTCAAAGTGTGGAAGTGGAGTGCAAAGCTGTGGAATAGCGGTTCAAAGTGCAAAACTAGTGCAAAGCAGTGGAATTGTGGTGCAAATTGTGAAGTGAAGTGCAAAGCAGTGGAATAGTGGTACAAAGTGCGAAACTGAAGTGCCAAATAGTAGTGCAAAGTGGGAAAGTGGAGTGCAACATAGTGGAATAGTGGTTGAAAGTGTGGAGGTGGCGTGGAAAGCATTGGATTAGTGGTGCAAAGTGCGAAACTATAGTGCAAAGCAGTCGAATAGTGGTGCAAAGTACGAAACTGGAGTGCAAAATAGTGGAATAGTGGTACAAAGTGCGACACTGAAGTGCCAAATAGTGGTGCAAAGTGGGGAAGTGGAGTGCAAAATAGTGGAATAGTGGTTCAAAGTGCCAAAATATAGCGGAAAGTAGTGGAATATTGGTGCAAAGTGTGAAAATGGAGTGCAAAGCAGTGGAATAGTGGTTCAAATGCGTAACTATAGTGCAAAGCAGTGGAATAGTGGTGCAAAGTGCGAAACTATAGTGCAAAGTAGTGGAATAGTGTTGCAAAGTGAGAAACTATAGTGCAAAACAGTGGAATAGTTGTGTAAAGTGTGGAAGTGGAGTGCAAAATAGTGGAATAGTGGTGCAAAGTGTGGAAGTGGAGTGCAAAGCAGTGGAATAATGGTTCAAATGCTAAACTGAAGTGCCAAATAGAGGTGCAAAGTGGGAAAGTGGAGTGCAAAATAGTGGAATAGTGGTTTAAAGTGAGGAAGTGGAGTGGAAAGCATTGGATTAGTGGTGCAAAGTGCGAAACTATAGTGCAAAGCAGTCGAATAGTGGTGCAAAGTACGAAACTGGAGTGCAAAATAGTGGAATAGTGGTACAAATTGCGACACTGAAGTGCCAAATAGTGGTGCAAAGTGGGAAAGTGGAGTGCAAAATAGTGGAATAGTGGTTGAAAGTGTGGAAGTGGAGTGGAAAGCATTGGATTAGTGGTGCAAAGTGCGAAACTATAGTGCAAAGCAGTCGAATAGTGGTGCAAAGTACGAAACTGGAGTGCAAAATAGTGGAATAGTGGTACAAAGTGCGACACTGAGGTGCCAAATAGTGGTGCACAGTGTGGAAGTGGAGTGCAAAATAGTGGAATAGTGGTGCAAAGTGTGAAATTATAGTGCAAAGCAGTCGAATATTGGTGCAAAGTCCGAAACTGGAGTGGAAACTTGTGGAATAGTGGTACAAAGTGAGAAACTATAGTGTAAAGCAGTGGAATAGTGATACAAATGCGAAACTACAGTGCAAAGTAGTTGAACAGTGGTGCAAAGTGTGCAACTGAAGTGCAAAATAGTGGAATAGTATTTCAAAGTGCGAAACTATAGCGCAAAGCTGTGGAACAGTGGTGCAAAGTGTGGAAGTGGAGTGCAAAAAAGTGGAACTGTGGTTCAAAGTGCAAAACTAGTGCAAAGCAGTGTAAAAGTGGTGCAAAGTGTGGAAGTGGAGTGCAAAGCAGTGGAATAATGGTTCAAATGCGAAACTATAGTGCAAAGCAGTGGAATAGTGGCGCAAAGTGTGAAAGTGAAGTGCAAAGCATTGGAATAGTGGTACAAAGTCCGAAACTGAAGTGCCAAATAGTGGTGCAAAGTGGGAAAGTGGAGTGCAAAATAGTGGAATAGTGGTTCAGAGTGTGGAAGTGGAGTGGAAAGCAGTGGAATAGTGGTTCAAAGTGCAAAACTAGTGCAAAACAGTGGAATAGTGGTGCAAAGTGTTGAAGTGGAGTGCAAAGCAGTGGAATGATGGTTCAAATGCGAAACTATAGTGCAAAGCAGTGGAATAGTGGTGCATAGTGTGGAAGTGGAGTGCAAAGCAGTGGAATAGTGGTACAGAGTGCGAATCTGAAGTGCCAAATAGTGGTGCAAAGTGGGGAAGTGGAGTGCAAAGCAGTGGAATGGTGGTTCAAAGTGCAAAACTAGTGCAAAACAGTGGAATAGTGGTGCAAAGTGTGGAAGTGGAGTGCAAAGCAGTGGAATAGTGGTGCAAAATGGGGAAGTGGAGTGCAAAATAGTGGAATAGTGGTTCAAATGCGAAACTATAGTGCAAAGCAGTGGAATAGTAGTACAAAGTGCGAATCTGAAGTGCCAAATAGTGGTGCAAAGTTGGAAAGTGGAGTGCAAAATAGTGGAATAGTGGTTCAAAGTGTGGAAGTGGAGTGCAAAGCAGTGGAATGGTGGTTCAAAGTGCAAACTAGTTCAAAACAGTGGAATAGTGGTTCAAATTGTGGAAGTGGAGTGCAAAGCAGTGGAATAGTGGTTCAAAGTGCGAACCTATAGCGCAAAGTTGTGGAATAGTAGTGCAAAGTGCGAAACTATTGCGCAAAGCTGTGGAATAGTGGTGCAAAGTGTGGAAGTGGAGTGCAAAGCAGTGGAATAGTGGTTCAAAGTGCAAAACTAGTGCAAAACAGTGGAATAGTGGTGCAAATTGTGGAAGTGGAGTGCAAAGCAGTGGAATAGTGGTGCAAAATGGGGAAGTGGAGTGCAAAATAGTAGAATAGTGGATCAAAGTGTGGAAGTGGAGTACAAAGCATTGGAATAGTGGTGCAAAGTGCGAAACTATAGTGCAAAGCAGTCGAATAGTGGTGCAAAGTCCAAAACTGGAGTGCAAACTAGTGGAATAGTGGTACAAAGTGAGAAACTATAGTGTAAAGTAGTGGAATAGTGGTATAAATGCGAAACTATAGTACAAAGTAGTTGAACAGTGGTGCAAAGTGTGAAACTGGAGTGCAAAATAGTGGAACAGTGGTTCAAAGTGCGAAACTATAGCGCAAAGCTGTGGAATAGTGGTGCAAAGTGTGGAAGTGGAGTGCAAAAAAGTGGAATTGTGGTTCAAAGTGTGGAAGTGGAGTGCAAAGCAGTGGAATAGCGGTTCAAAGTGCAAAACTAGTGCAAAGCAGTGGAATAGTGGTGCAAATTGTGAAGTGAAGTGCAAAGCAGTGGAATAGTGGTACAAAGTGCGAAACTGAAGTGCCAAATAGTGGTGCAAAGTGGGAAAGTGGAGTGCAACATAGTGGAATAGTGGTTGAAAGTGTGGAGGTGGAGTGGAAAGCATTGGATTAGTGGTGCAAAGTGCGAAACTATAGTGCAAAGCAGTCGAATAGTGGTGCAAAGTACGAAACTGGAGTGCAAAATAGTGGAATAGTGGTACAAAGTGCGACACTGAAGTGCCAAATAGTGGTGCAAAGTGGGGAAGTGGAGTGCAAAATAGTGGAATAGTGGTTCAAAGTGCGAAAATATAGCGGAAAGTAGTGGAATATTGGTGCAAAGTGTGAAAATGGAGTGCAAAGCAGTGGAATAGTGGTTCAAATGCGTAACTATAGTGCAAAGCAGTGGAATAGTGGTGCAAAGTGCGAAACTATAGTGCAAAGTAGTGGAATAGTGTTGCAAAGTGAGAAACTATAGTGCAAAACAGTGGAATAATTGTGTAAAGTGTGGAAGTGGAGTGCAAAATAGTGGAATAGTGGTGCAAAGTGTGGAAGTGGAGTGCAAAGCAGTCTAATAATGGTTCAAATGCTAAACTATAGTGCAAATCAGTGGAATAGTGGTGCACAGTGTGGAAGTGGAGTGCAAAGCAGTGGAATAATGGTTCAAATGCTAAACTGAAGTGCCAAATAGAGGTGCAAAGTGGGAAAGTGGAGTGCAAAATAGTGGAATAGTGGTTTAAAGTGAGGAAGTGGAGTGCAAAATAGTGGAATAGTGGTGCAAAGTGTGGAAGTGGAGTGCAAAGCAGTGGAATAATGGTTCAAATGCTAAACTGAAGTGCCAAATAGAGGTGCAAAGTGGGAAAGTGGAGTGCAAAATAGTGGAATAGTGGTTTAAAGTGAGGAATTGGAGTGGAAAGCATTGGATTAGTGGTGCAAAGTGCGAAACTATAGTGCAAAGCAGTCGAATAGTGGTGCAAAGTACGAAACTGGAGTGCAAAATAGTGGAATAGTGGTACAAATTGCGACACTGAAGTGCCAAATAGTGGTGCAAAGTGGGAAAGTGGAGTGCAAAATAGTGGAATAGTGGTTGAAAGTGTGGAAGTGGAGTGGAAAGCATTGGATTAGTGGTGCAAAGTGCGAAACTATAGTGCAAAGCAGTCGAATAGTGGTGCAAAGTACGAAACTGGAGTGCAAAATAGTGGAATAGTGGTACAAAGTGCGACACTGAGGTGCCAAATAGTGGTGCACAGTGTGGAAGTGGAGTGCAAAATAGTGGAATAGTGGTGCAAAGTGTGAAATTATAGTGCAAAGCAGTCGAATATTGGTGCAAAGTCCGAAACTGGAGTGGAAACTTGTGGAATAGTGGTACAAAGTGAGAAACTATAGTGTAAAGCAGTGGAATAGTGATACAAATGCGAAACTACAGTGCAAAGTAGTTGAACAGTGGTGCAAAGTGTGCAACTGAAGTGCAAAATAGTGGAATAGTATTTCAAAGTGCGAAACTATAGCGCAAAGCTGTGGAACAGTGGTGCAAAGTGTGGAAGTGGAGTGCAAAAAAGTGGAACTGTGGTTCAAAGTGCAAAACTAGTGCAAAGCAGTGTAAAAGTGGTGCAAAGTGTGGAAGTGGAGTGCAAAGCAGTGGAATAATGGTTCAAATGCGAAACTATAGTGCAAAGCAGTGGAATAGTGGCGCAAAGTGTGAAAGTGAAGTGCAAAGCATTGGAATAGTGGTACAAAGTGCGAAACTGAAGTGCCAAATAGTGGTGCAAAGTGGGAAAGTGGAGTGCAAAATAGTGGAATAGTGGTTCAGAGTGTGGAAGTGGAGTGGAAAGCAGTGGAATAGTGGTTCAAAGTGCAAAACTAGTGCAAAACAGTGGAATAGTGGTGCAAAGTGTTGAAGTGGAGTGCAAAGCAGTGGAATGATGGTTCAAATGCGAAACTATAGTGCAAAGCAGTGGAATAGTGGTGCATAGTGTGGAAGTGGAGTGCAAAGCAGTGGAATAGTGGTACAGAGTGCGAATCTGAAGTGCCAAATAGTGGTGCAAAGTGGGGAAGTGGAGTGCAAAGCAGTGGAATGGTGGTTCAAAGTGCAAAACTAGTGCAAAACAGTGGAATAGTGGTGCAAAGTGTGGAAGTGGAGTGCAAAGCAGTGGAATAGTGGTGCAAAATGGGGAAGTGGAGTGCAAAATAGTGGAATAGTGGTTCAAATGCGAAACTATAGTGCAAAGCAGTGGAATAGTAGTACAAAGTGCGAATCTGAAGTGCCAAATAGTGGTGCAAAGTTGGAAAGTGGAGTGCAAAATAGTGGAATAGTGGTTCAAAGTGTGGAAGTGGAGTGCAAAGCAGTGGAATGGTGGTTCAAAGTGCAAACTAGTTCAAAACAGTGGAATAGTGGTTCAAATTGTGGAAGTGGAGTGCAAAGCAGTGGAATAGTGGTTCAAAGTGCGAACCTATAGCGCAAAGTTGTGGAATAGTAGTGCAAAGTGCGAAACTATTGCGCAAAGCTGTGGAATAGTGGTGCAAAGTGTGGAAGTGGAGTGCAAAGCAGTGGAATAGTGGTTCAAAGTGCAAAACTAGTGCAAAACAGTGGAATAGTGGTGCAAATTGTGGAAGTGGAGTGCAAAGCAGTGGAATAGTGGTGCAAAATGGGGAAGTGGAGTGCAAAATAGTAGAATAGTGGATCAAAGTGTGGAAGTGGAGTACAAAGCATTGGAATAGTGGTGCAAAGTGCGAAACTATAGTGCAAAGCAGTCGAATAGTGGTGCAAAGTCCAAAACTGGAGTGCAAACTAGTGGAATAGTGGTACAAAGTGAGAAACTATAGTGTAAAGTAGTGGAATAGTGGTATAAATGCGAAACTATAGTACAAAGTAGTTGAACAGTGGTGCAAAGTGTGAAACTGGAGTGCAAAATAGTGGAACAGTGGTTCAAAGTGCGAAACTATAGCGCAAAGCTGTGGAATAGTGGTGCAAAGTGTGGAAGTGGAGTGCAAAAAAGTGGAATTGTGGTTCAAAGTGTGGAAGTGGAGTGCAAAGCAGTGGAATAGCGGTTCAAAGTGCAAAACTAGTGCAAAGCAGTGGAATAGTGGTGCAAATTGTGAAGTGAAGTGCAAAGCAGTGGAATAGTGGTACAAAGTGCGAAACTGAAGTGCCAAATAGTGGTGCAAAGTGGGAAAGTGGAGTGCAACATAGTGGAATAGTGGTTGAAAGTGTGGAGGTGGAGTGGAAAGCATTGGATTAGTGGTGCAAAGTGCGAAACTATAGTGCAAAGCAGTCGAATAGTGGTGCAAAGTACGAAACTGGAGTGCAAAATAGTGGAATAGTGGTACAAAGTGCGACACTGAAGTGCCAAATAGTGGTGCAAAGTGGGGAAGTGGAGTGCAAAATAGTGGAATAGTGGTTCAAAGTGCGAAAATATAGCGGAAAGTAGTGGAATATTGGTGCAAAGTGTGAAAATGGAGTGCAAAGCAGTGGAATAGTGGTTCAAATGCGTAACTATAGTGCAAAGCAGTGGAATAGTGGTGCAAAGTGCGAAACTATAGTGCAAAGTAGTGGAATAGTGTTGCAAAGTGAGAAACTATAGTGCAAAACAGTGGAATAATTGTGTAAAGTGTGGAAGTGGAGTGCAAAATAGTGGAATAGTGGTGCAAAGTGTGGAAGTGGAGTGCAAAGCAGTCTAATAATGGTTCAAATGCTAAACTATAGTGCAAATCAGTGGAATAGTGGTGCACAGTGTGGAAGTGGAGTGCAAAGCAGTGGAATAGTAGTAAAAAGTGCGAATCTGAAGTGCCAAATAGTGGTGCAAAGTTGGGAAGTGGAGTGCAAAATAGTAGAATAGTGGTGCAAAGTGCGGAAGTGGAGTGCAATGCAGTGGAATAGTGGTTCAAAGTGCAAAACTAGTGCAAAACAGTGGAATAGTGGTGCAAAGTGTGGAAGTGGAGTGCAAAGCAGTGGAATGATGGTTCAAATGCGAAACTATAGTGCAAAGCAGTGGAATAGTAGTACAAAGTGCGAATCTGAAGTGCCAAATAGTGGTGCAAAGTTGGAAAGTGGAGTGCAAAATAGTGGAATAGTGGTTCAAAGTGTGGAAGTGGAGTGCAAAGAAGTGGAATGGTGGTTCAAAGTGCAAAACTAGTTCAAAACAGTGGAATAGTGGTTCAAATTGTGGAAGTGGAGTGCAAAGCAGTGGAATAGTGGTTCAAAGTGCGAACCTATAGCGCAAAGTTGTGGAATAGTAGTGCAAAGTGCGAAACTATAGCGCAAAGCTGTGGAATAGTGGTGCAAAGTGTGGAAGTGGAG